>NW_017672077.1:121355-177145 GCF_001879085.1 Nicotiana attenuata
CCCCCCAGATCGTCTTCTTCATTCCCCACCCATGTAACTTCATTTCTCTCAACGACTGTAACTCCCTAAACACTAAGAGGAGACACCATGGAAGACCCTTGATTTCCAGTTCTTCTCCATCCATTTCCCTAACAACGAACGACCTCATTTCCACCCAAAACAGACCAGCTAGACTTTTCAACAGCCGAACTGAGGCGGACGAAAAACATAAAAAATAAATATAGAAAACAGAGCAAATAACAGAGAAACGGAGGAAGGCAACGAACGGGATTTTCTCTTCTAATTTCGGATTCAAATCGTTTCGAGTCGTAGCCTTCTTCTTCTGATTTCTGATTTCTGATTCCGGAACCATGGAAATAATCTAAGTTTGGAGCCATTTTTGAGTTTGAATCGTGTGGAGGTCGCTGTTGAAGGCAGACTGTTCCGAATTCGACGAGGTTTCCGGTTCGAGGTCTCAATTTTGCTTGCGGTTCCTGTTTGACTTTGCCGCTGTTGTTTTGTTTGAATTTGGAAGATAAGGTCAGCTCCTATTTTCTAGCACTTTGATAATACTACTGTATCAGTGTGGGTCTTCTCAGCTAGTTTTGGTTATTGTCGATTTTGCATCTCTGTATTTGTTTGACATAAAATATTTATTATCTTTGGTTAGTTGGAAACATGAGTTTAAGGTGAAGGCCTTCTGATTTATTTGAACGTTGCTGAAGAAGTACATGATTTCCCTTTGAATTTAAAACTCATTATTTAAAAAGTAAACAACAGAAGCCATGAAAATTGTTATCTAAAGTTGAAAAGTATTGTTATTTGTTAAGATATATCATTGTTTCCTTTGGGCGTGTTTTAACAATGTGTTATATGTAGTTGTCAAATTAGTGCCTTTATTTGTTAGATTAGCAGTTAACTTTTAAGGTGCCTGAGTGACGTGTTGTATCGTATATCTACTTGTGAAATGGCCATGTTTCATATTATTAAATCCTATGAATATTCTCACGATATTTGTTAATAAGAATTTAATATCTTTTGATCTCTTCTATTTTGGTTTCACCTGAACCTATGTCAAGCAATTTTGATATGCTTGTTTTCTGCACATATTGGAGCAAATGTTTATTTTAACAGTAATTTACCGCAGATGTATCCACAATAGTTCTTCCTATTGAAGACGGTTTTCCACATTATATTTTGTCCATAATCCATGGCCCTCATATAATTAATTTTAATCCTTAGAAATCGAGGTGTGCCATTAGTGAATTTTCCATGGCCCTCGCAAAGTTGAAAGTGCTTAGTTGCTTCAGGCGCGCTATTAAAAATTACCTTCCTAAACTCGGGTGTGCATTTCATGTGACCCAAATCCAAATCTCAGCAATGTTGAATAAAATGTGTTTCGGATGGCGGGTGCATTTCATGTGGCGCGGTCCAAAGACATGTTTTAGACGACGTTGAAAACTTCCTTAAAATAATTAAAAGCGGTTTAAAGTTAAAATGCACATAGGTTTAAAATTGTTTTAAATCAGATAATTATGCCAATAGTAACAGTTGAGCGACCGTTCTAGAACCACGGAACTCGGGAATGCCTAACACCTTCTCCCGGGTTAACAGAATTCCTTACCGGATTTCTGGTTCGCGGACTATAATACAGAGTCAATCCTTTCCTCGATTCGGGATTTGAACTGGTGACTTGGGACACCATGAATCTCCCAAGTGGCGACTCTGAATGTTTAAATAAAATAATCCCGTTTCGATTGTCCTTTAATTGGAAAAACTCCCTTTATACCTCTTCCGGGGGTGTAGTAAAAAGGGAGGTGTGACAAGTATATAATTAAGAATAACATTTACATGAACCGACGACTGTGACGTGGTTCAGGACATTGCAACCTCTCTTACTATGGAATTTTGAGTGTCCTCCTCAAAATTCTGCCCCAGTTTAATGGGTTGATGCTTCTGACTGTTGCTTGCGACGATTCGGCTGAAATTACTTTGGAATTTTGAGGGTCCTCAAAATTCTGCCCAGTTTCCAATTTCGGGGGAAAATGAAAATTTTATTGAATTGTGACCGAACCCATAGGGCTGCCTATGTATCCCCTCTTAAACGGGAATCAGGTCAGGCGTAGTTCAATTTACATCATGTAGGGAAAACATAAAGATTACACATAGTAGCGCTTGACTGCATCTGAATTAATCGGATTTGGCCAAACTTCTCCGTCCATTTCTTCGAGTATGAGGGATCCTCCTGTCAAAACCAGGTGAACCATGTATGTGCCCTGCCTGTTGGGGGAGAACTTCCCTTTGGCTTCATCTTGATGCGGAAAAATTTTCTTTAGCATCAGCTATCCCGGTGTGAACTGTCTTGGCTTGACTCTCTTGTTGGAGGCTCTGGACATTCTGTTATGATAGAGTTGACCATGGCAAACTGCATTCATTCTCTTTCCATATATAAGGGCTAGTTGCTCATAACAACTCTTCACCCACTCTGCGTCGTCGAGCTCAGCTTCTTGTATGATCCTTAGGGAAGGAATTTCTACTTCGGCGGGAATGACAGCCTCTGTACCATAAACCAGCATATAGGGGGTCGCCCCGGTTGATGTGCGGGCTGTGGTGCGATACCCCAATAGAGCAAATGATAACTTCTCGTGCCACTGTTTATGCTTCTCTATCATTTTCCTCAATATCTTCTTGATATTCTTGTTGGTGGCTTCTACGGCTCCATTCATTTGAGGCCTATAGGCTGTGGAATTCTTGTGTCTGATCCTGAAGGTTTCACACATGGCTTTCATCAAGTCACTGTTGAGATTGGATCCATTATCAGTGATGATTGACTCTGGAATACCGAATCGACAAACAATGCGGTCCTGGACAAAGTCTGTCACGACTTTCTTAGTCACTGCTTTGTAAGATGCTGCTTCTACCCACTTGGTGAAATAGTCAATTGCCACTAGGATAAACATGTGCCCGTTGGAAGTGGCAGGCTCGATTGGTCTAATAACATCCATTCCCCAAGCGGCGAACGGCCAAGGTAAGCTTGTTGCATTAAGCTCATTTGGAGGTACCTTTATGATATCTGCATGTACTTGACAGCAGTGGCATTTCCGGACATACTGGATGCAGTCCGTTTCCATAGTCATCCAAAAGTAACCAGCTCGGAGTATCTTCTTTGCTAAGACAAACCATTCATATGGGGACCGCAGGTCCCAGCATGAATTTCCTCTAGTAGCTTGGATGCTTCCTTTGTGTCGACACACCTTAGTAATCCCAAATCGGGAGTCCTCCTATATAGGATTCCTCCGCTGTGAAAGAAGTTGTTGGACAATCTCCGAAGAGTGCGTTTCTGAGTAGGATTTGCAAGCTCTGGGTACTCTCCTTTTGCCAAATATTCCTTGATATCATGAAACCAAGGCTTTCCGTCTGCTTCTTCTTCAACATGGGCACAGTAAGCCGGCTGATCATGGATCTTTACTGGAATGGGATCAATGAAATTCTTGTCTGGATGTTGTATCATAGACGACAGGGTAGCCAATGCGTCAACGAACTCATTCTGGACTCTGGGAACATGTTGTAACTCCGTCTTCGTGAACCTTTTCCTCAATTCCTGTACATGGTGTAGATGCGGGAGTATCTTGGAGTTCTTGGTTGCCCATTCTTCACGCACCTGATGTATGAGCAGGTCTGAATCTCCAATCACTAGCAATTCTTGAATGTTCATGTCAATGGCCATTTTGAGCCCTACGATGCAAGCTTCGTACTCGGCCATATTGTTGGTGCACGGGAACCTGAGTTTGGCGGACATCGGATAATGCTGACCGGTTTCTGATACTAGGACTGCTCCTATGCCAACTCCTTTGAAATTTGCTGCTCCATTGAAAAACATTCTCCAACCGTTATAGGATTCTGCAATATCTTCTCCTATAAATGATACCTCTTCATCAGGAAAATACATTTTCAGGGGTTCGTATTCTCCATCCACGGGATTCTCGGCAAAGTAGTCTACCAGTGCTTGTCCCTTGACCGCTTTTTGAGTTACGTAAACAATGTCGAACTCACTCAACAGGATTTGCCACTTGGCTAGCTTGCCGGTAGGCATGGGCTTCTGAAAGATGTACTTCAAAGGGTCCATCCTTGATATGAGATATGTAGTATAGGCGCAGAAGTAATGCCTCAGCTTCTGAGCTACCCAAGTCAAAGCACAACAGGTGCGCTCTAACAGAGAATACCGGGCCTCGTACGGGGTGAACTTCTTACTGAGATAATAGATGGCCTGCTCCTTCCTCCCTGTTTCGTCATGCTGCCCCAAAACGCAACCGAAAGCTCCATCCATTACTGCGAGGTAGAGTAATAGGGGTCTACCTGGCTCGGGCGGGACCAAGACTGGTGATGTTGACAGGTATTCCTTGATTCTGTCGAAGGCCTTTTGGCAGTCATCGGTCCATTCGGTGGCAGCATCCTTCTTCAACATCTTAAAGATTGGCTCACAAACAACCGTAGACTGTGCTATGAATCGGCTGATGTAGTTGAGCCTTCCCAAGAAACTCATCACGTCCTTCTTGTTCCTTGGCGGTGGCAATTCTTGAATAGCTTTGACTTTTGATGGATCTAGTCCTATTCCTCGGCGACTCACAATGAACCCAAGCAATTTCCCAGCAGGAACCCCAAATGCGCACTTCGCGAGGTTCGGTTTCAGGTTGTACCTTCGCAATCTATTGAAGAACTTCCTCAAATCTTCCATGTGATCAGTGGCCTTCTTGGACTTGATGATAACATCATCCATATATACCTCTATCTCCTTGTGTATCATATCATGGAAAATGGTGGTCATGGCCCTCATGTAGGTGGCCCCTGCATTCTTCGGGCCGAACGGCATCATCTTGTAACAATACATTCCCCACGGCGTAATGAAAGCCATTTTCTCAGCGTCTTCTTCATCCATCCAGATCTGATGATAACCCGCGAAACAATCTACAAATGATTGCAACTCATGCTTGGCGCAATTGTCAATCGGGATGTGTATGTTCGGCAAAGGGAGTCGTCTTTCGGACTGGCCCGGTTGAGATCCCGGTAGTCGACACAGACTCTGACCTTCCTATCCTTCTTTGGCACTAGCACGATGTTGGCTAACCATGTCGGGTATTCTACTACCCTGAGAACCTTAGCTTTGACTTGCTTAGTGACTTCTTCCTTGATTTTCAAACTCATATCAGCCTTGAACTTTCTGAGCTTTTGCTTTACCGACGGGCATGTTGGATCGGTTGGAAATTTGTGAGCCACAATAGACGTACTCAGACCAGTCATGTCATCATATGACCAGGAGAATATGTCCTCATATTCCCTTAGAAATTTTGTGTATTCCTTCTTTTCTGATGGCGATAAGTGAACGCTGATTCGTGTTTCCTTGACATTTTCTGCATCTCCCAGGTTAACAATTTCGATCTCGTCCAGGTTGGACTTAGGTCTGTTCTGAAAGTTTTCAACTTCTTTGACAATCTCATCTGGTATGTCATCTTCCTCTGAATCAATGTCCGTTTGTTGCGTTGTCTCATTGCATGTCACAGTCATTGGTTCATCAAGATAAGTAATAGTAATGCTGTATAAGTAAAGCAATGAGAAAAATAATAATGAGTGTTGATTTATAAGAAAAGTCAAAATGCTTCGATAAATTGCATAACTGTTTTGAACATTGGAGATCTTATTGCGGGAACTGAAAAATGTGAAAGGAAAAATTATTTAGTAAAGACAAAAAAAAACAGTGCATGGTACTTGTTTTAGCCTTGCTACCCCGAGGCTCGTCGGGCTCTGGTTGTCCTGATGCTCCAATTCTTGAGATGTGCCCCTCTGGATCTTGTGAAGTAAGATGATGATGCCAGAGTGCACGAACTAACCTTTGGGGAGGGGAATAACAAAACAAAAAATAAAACAAAAAGGTAACCAAGTTAGTGAGGGTCGAAAAAGTATTGCAGTATTTAAACACATAGTGCGGGAATATAAAGCGCGCCCTAATTTGGGGACCTCTTTATGCCTGAGGTGGGCCTAGCGACAAATTGATTTGGAGAACTTAGGATGCTAAATGCCTCATTTTATTGATAAAAATAAGATGAATCCCAAATTGACACTAAATAAACAGGAAATGAAAAATCACTAATGGCCATTGGCCTTATTACATTTTAAAGCGAAAAAGATAAACTCCTATCTACTTGGTCCCAGAAGGACCTTCCCCAGATTCGGCGTCCTCGGCTTCGTCGAATAGCTTCCCCAACTCGCGAAGTCCCAGCAACAGGTACGCTCTCGCTAGATGTCCACCTTTGGTCCCTTCAGCCTCTTGACAGTCTTCAACCCTTTTGAGATTTTGTCACTAGAATGCAAATCTTCCCATTAGCTTAGCAATCTTGGGTGGATGTTGGTGACCATGCCGAATCTGGGGACTTCGTGCCTCATGTTTCTGCAAGGCAAATAAGGTTACACCCTTTCCCCACCGGACTCGACTATTTAATATCAATGATTAGCATGAAGCATTTAGTTCTCCAAATAAATGCACAGAACGTAGTGATGTCCGTTTGGGTTTAGGAAAACCCAATGGACTATGGACAAGGCTATCTTAAAGGATCATTATGTGGACGACATAACTGACCCAGCTAGGTTTGACCATGATGCATGCACAATTTGAACAGAGTAAGGTTTCTATGGGGTTTTAGACCGGTAACCTTGAGCGAACAACTCAAGGGGGAAAGGCACGAAACCGTCGACTGCACCGCTGATCGCTGGTTTTACCGCAAATATGCCTTTCCGGATTTAGGGGGTAATAATATAGGAAGAGCGCAACCACTCATTATAAGCGTTGCCATGGTATTTGTTTGGCACGAGTGGAGTATGATGTTGAGCATGATTATGCAATGATTAAAAAGCATGTTGACATGTATTTGCACATTAAGAAAGCGATAAATACAGCAGTTTCATAAATGTAAAGCAATAAAGAAAAGAAAACAAGGAAGATATGTCAGTTTAGCTTCGAAAGAAATTAAGTTCTTAAAGGAATTAAACAGATAATTGCACATAAGGAGAGGTACAAATTCACAAGAATAATCTGAAATGGTAAAAGCCTAAAGATCCCCAGCAGAGTCGCCATGCTGTCGCGCCCCCTTTTCCCTCTTTGCATCGGAAAATTGGGTTTATGACATTTTGGTCATAGGACAACTCATTCCTTTTGGGAACTGGGTTTTGCATTTGAAGAGTCGCCACCTAATGATTTAGGGTACATTAGGACACCTAAAAGGTTCACTACTAAGTTTGTTTGATAACCAGAGATAGGGTAAGGGCTTGAAATTATCCCAAGGGAAAGGTGTTAGGCACCCCTCAGGATCCACTAGTGTGGTTCCCGGCCACATAGTTTTTTGTGAATTTGTGCAATTTAGCAAATACACGAGTATAGGCTCAAATAGTAGGGGATTTAAGTTTAAACACATAAGAGTTTGAAAGAGCAATTATTAAAAAGCGGATTTTAAAAAGAAGTTGCAAATGAAAAGAAAAGGGGTCCTAGGTTTATTTATAATATGGATCACATCAATGCAATACCCGGTAATCACTCCTCAAAAGAGGGGCTACACGTGTTATTAGCGCACCGGTCATCATATCCATATCTACCCTTCCCACCCCATCAAGGTATTAAAGCGCGGGTTGGTCTCGACCTCTATTGCATACCATTACCCGTCCCATTCCTATCAGTCCCGGAGGAGTTAGGACTACTATTCCTATAAGAGGGGGGATTTTAGGCTGACTCATGGGTTTTAAAGGTAAAAAGACTAAGGCGACATTCAAAACACACAGGACTGCATATCAGGGGAGACATGTAAAACAAATAAGAGGCTCAGATATACCTCCTCAAGTAAAGCACATAAATAGCATGACTTTAAAACACATTCAGGGCCAGAATTTAAAGTACTAAGACAGGGGAGTTTCAGTTGTTGAAGCAGACCAATTTATTACATAACTCAGATAAGAAGTCCGAATCAGGCCTGCCTGCTGGTTGTAGCAGTTGCTAATTAAACAAAGACGGTTTCAATTTTATCGTTATTACCTAAGGCTTGCCTAAGTGTGCATTGATGATACCCTATGAGCATGATGTCTATTACAGATTCAAAAATGGCAAAGCAGTAATAATTCTTTAAACGGACGAGTTGGATCCTATAGGCATGCTTTCTAAACCGTATTAATAAAAGGAGAGTAGGTTGCTTAAGACTGGTTCAGAACAATATCGAACTGATTTTAAACTAGACTGGTTCCAGATCCTATAAGCATGATCTCTACTATTGCTGATTTTTAAATTCCTATAGACATGATATCTAGTCGAACATAAAACGAAGCAGGCAGGATTTATTTGAGATTCCTATAGGCATGATTTCTATATTGATATTTAACCCTATAGTCATGACAGCTAGTTTAGAACCTGATTTTAGCTTATGGACATGATGTATCATAGTAACCATTAGACCCTATTGGCATGATCTCTAAGTGTGGAATTAAAATATGCAAAATTTGAAGGCAGATCCTATAGACAGGATATCTAGATGTAGAATAAAAAAATGTAGAATTTGAAATAGATCCTATAGGCAGGATATCTAGGTGTAGAATAAGACATGCAGCATTTATCTAAATGTAGAACTAAAAACATGCGGAATTTAAAACAGGTCCTATAGGCATGTTATCTACCCTTCTAATAGCTAAACATGCATAGTTACCCATCCCTTTCCACTAGCCAACCCCAATATCTGTTTATATATTATTATAGACCAATTGCTGAATTATATCAAATATATGTAAAATAAGAAGTTACAACTATAGGAAGCCTGATTCTGACTTCCTCTCGGAGTTCTGGAACAAAACACCTCAAATGCCACTTGTTTCAAAGCCATTCTCAGACTTGAGTGTGTCAAAGTTCCCTAAGGGTCTCAAGGGACCCCGGGCGGTGCTTACACCCAAGTTTGCATAACCAGATAGAGATGAGTGCAGTGTGGAAGGGCCAACCCTTATGTGTCCAAGTTCAAAGGGAGCTCATGGGTCCCAAGGCAAGGCTCACACAAGAGGGGCAGAACCTAAGTCTAAGAGTATAGTGGAAGTGCAGAGACAGAGATCTGTTTAAAACTGGGTTGAGAATAGTAAAGGGTAAGGGTAATTGGAAAACTGTAGTAGTACAGCTAACACTGCACAGAATCAGCATTTTTGCACAAGGGGTCAGGGGTTTGGGAATACATTGCAGGGAGCATATGACCCTAGGAGGGGTCAGGTTTGGACATGCACAGCAATAGATGGTGCTGGTATGCCCATAAACCAGCCAGAGAACACAACACATAGAGGGGATATGAAGCATAGACCCCAGGAGGGCCAGGTTTGGGTCATGCACAACAATGTCTAATGCTGACATGCCCTCAAACCAACCAGAGAATACACGCACATATGGGATATGGGGGTTTGGGATTCATGAGTCATAATCACATAATCAAATGACTGACTGAGTATTTATACATAAAGGAACACATTAATTTACAGCATGCTTAGTGATGAAACTTGATTAAACATAAGCAGGAAACAGGCAAGAGTGAAGGAAATAGTAAAGAGACATGTTGTTGTTGATGCTGGAAAATTAACTAGGATATACCAGTAAGAAGCGAATGCAGAAAGGAAAAGGTAAACAAATTTCCACAACCTAGCCTTGGCTTTCAGCCGGCTAGACAAAGCAGCAAGCACAAGTAGTAACAGAGAAAAGAGAGAGAGTTTTGAGTGAAGTGTGTGTTCTGAACTCAGATAGATTTTGTTCGTTTGAAAGAAGAGGGGTTCAGGGTATTTATAGTTTTTTGAAAACGAGTGAAGGAGGGGTAATAAGTAAAGTTTAATACAAATATGGAAACAATCAACAGTCAGAATCAATTATATAAGTGATTCCCTTTAATTAAGGAATCACTGTTTATCGGGTAGTAATAGATTCAAATAAGGAAAGAAATCAATTTAGAGACAGACTGATTATTGCCATAAAAGGAGTAGTAAAAGCATGCAGTGAACAATCAAGTCTGAGTACGAAAATATGCTTATTTTTGGAAAGGATTCAGCAAGGTAAATATTACAGTAAAGGGAAAAGAATCAATCAATTCTAAACAGGCGAGAGAAATTAGGGTTCATAAAAAAAAGAAAAGTTTTGAAATCAGTCACACGATTAGGGTCAATCAAAGAAGAAACATGCTTCTGCACTTTAGTATATAAACAGAGTGAACGGAAGATATTAGACATGCGAGGCCAAGCACATTGGCAAAAGAAACAACATGCAATAGTAGTAGCAATAAACATAGGATTCAAAAGATAGTCAGGGCTCACACATATAGCCAAAGTGAAGAAGAGAGTCAAACAAGTAAAGGTCTCATAGTAACGGGTGAGGAAACCTTTTTTGAAAAGTTAGGGTTTCAGCCATAGTCGAGTTGAAAGATAGTAAAAATCAGATAAGTCACATAAAGAAAAGAGAGTCTGGAACAAGAACTTTCAATCGAGTCAAGTGTTCAAACAAACAATTTCAGACCCAAAGACCTAGGGTTCTCAACAACAATCGAGTTCAAAAGATGGTAAACTGACAAGTCAAGCAAGAATTTAAACAAACAAGCACACATCAAACAAACAGCTTCGGAACTCGATTGAGACCCAAAAGAAATTAAGGTTTTAACATGCTAACTCAGATAGAAGAACAATATGAACAAAACATAGCAAAATCAGAAACACGTTAAAATCAGAGAAGAGATTTTTTTTTTTTTGAAATATCTTATAGGAAAACCCTAATCGGAAAAAAGGAAGAGTCGTTTTTGAAAGCAGGTTAAAGAACCTTCGAGAAACACTTAAGAAAGTCATAGCAAGTATAGATCTAAAGTAGATCTGAAAGAAAGTTGAAATATCTTATAGATTAAGGTTTCGAAAAACCTAGAAAAGGTGAGAAAGGCCCTGAAAATTACCGATCTAACCAGGGGAGTCAAGGATCTGACGCGAACGGCCATGGCTAGCCGGAGAAAGGTCAAGGATGACCGGAGAAGAGCCACGAACTAAAATCGAACAAGGACTGGACCAGACTCCCTCAAGGTCCGACCGTGAAACCACAAGAACAAACACCCAGGAGCCACAGGAGGTCCCTACACGTCTCAAGTGACCACGAGGGGCCATGGATTAGGCAGGGCTTAGGGTGGATTAGGGTGTAGTTTGATGGCGGCGGCTAGGGTTTGTAAGAGTTTCAGAGAGAGTTGAGAGAGAAGAGGGATTCAGAGGCGGCGGTTGGTGAGGAATGAGGTAGGGTAAAGGGGTCGTTTGGGTTAAAAAAGGAAAGGGGCAATGGGAGCCGTTGATCTAAACGATCAACGGCTGGGATTAAAGGGGTTAGGTGGGGAGTCCGGGTTGGGTCATTTAAATTGGGTTAGGGGGTCGGGTTTGAGTTGCAATTGGGTTAGGAAATTTGGTCTGATTTGGGCTCAATTTCAGGCTATAATTGGAATGAAATTGGGCTATCATTTAAATAGCCATTTTTCCCTATTTAAGCTTATAAAAATAGTAAATTGATTTCTGGAAACAAATTAAAAGTACTAAGATGATTTATGACATATAATTAACCATTTAAAAATACTGGACTTAATTTTCATGAACATAAACGCAATTAAATCCTAAAAGAGGCTAATATTGCAATTATACAATCTAACCTTAAAAATACTAAATAATTTTGTAAAAATATGCAAAAATTCCCTTAGATATATTTTAGCATAGATATAAAAGTTCAACAAGTGAATCACCAAAAATGATAATTTTAGAAAAAATTATTGGGTTTTTATGGATAAAATGGGGAAATAAATTGATTTAAAAACTTTAAACATTAAGGAAAAATAATGAGACATTTGGACATACATTATATATGCATACATATGCTATTTTGAAGGTATAAAAAATACATAGGGAAAAATTGGGTATCAACACCCTACTGGAGCCGTTAGAGGCCGGGGGCGGGGTAGAGGCCGAGGACGCGCTCGTGGTGCAGCCAGAGCACCCGCGCGAGCTGCCGCTGAGGTGCCACTAGCAGTACCAGCCGAAGTCCAGACACCTGATACGTCTGCTACTACTACTCCAGCACTCCAGGAGACTCTGGCATAGCTTATGACTATGTACACCACTCTAGCTCATGCAGGGTTCCTTTCCCTTGCTGCAGCTACATCCCAGGCCGGGGGAGGAGCACAGACTCCCGCCGCCCGCACTCCTGAGTAGCGAGTGCATGTTGATCAGGTCGTAGAGGTTATTCCTATACAGCCGGTAGCCCCAGCTCAGCCCGAGGAGAGGGCAGTAGTTTCAGAGGAGGAGCAGAAGAGGCTTGGGAGGTTCAAGAAGTATCAGCCAACATTTAGCGGGCTAGCCTCAGAGAATGCCCTTGGATTTCTTGAGAAGTGCTACCGTATCCTCCGTACTATGGGCATATCAGGATCGAGCGGGGTTTCCTTCACTACCTTCCAGCTTCGAGGAGCCGCCTATCAGTAGTGGCGTGCTTATGAGTTAGACAGTCCAGATGAGGCAGCTTCCCTGACTTGGGCTCAGTTTTCAGATATGTTCACGAGGGAGTATGTCCCCTAGAGTCTCAGGGACGTTTGGCATGCAGAGTTTGAGCATTTGCGCCAGGGTACTATGACTGTCTCGGAGTATGCTATCTGTTACACCGACTTGGCTAGACATGCACCAGCTTTGGTCTCTACGGTTCGCAAGAAGGTTCATCGTTTTATTGAGGGGCTTATTCCCAGCATCAGGTCTAGCATGACTCGTGAGTTAGAGATGGATATTTCTTATCAGCAGGTGGTGAGTATTGCTAGGAGGATTGAGGGTATGCATGCTAGGGATAGAGAGGAGAGGGAGGCCAAGAGGTCTCGAGAGTCGAGCCATTATTCTGGTGCCCGTGCCCCATCTGTAGGTCGTCATAGTAGGGGTTATATGAGTCGCCCCGTTCATTCAGCTCTTCCAGCAGCCAGTGGTATTCCAGCTTCACTTAGGCCTCAGGAGCCTTATTATGCACCTCTAGTATCCAGTGCGCCTCCTGCACAGGGTGCTTCCAGTGGTCAGTCCAGCAGACCTGGCCCGAGCCAGTCATAACCTCCACGTCCTCCCAGAGCTTGTTTTGAGTGTGGTGACACACGCCATATGGTGAGGGATTGCCCCAGACTTAGGAGGGGTGCACCTCCACAGACTTCTCAGCCATAGCATGCCCCGCAGAGTTCTCAAGCTATGGTCCCAGCACCAGTTGCTACCCCACCGGCCCAGCCAGCTAGAAGTGGAGGTCGGGGAGGTAGAGGTCGCCCTCGAGGGGGAGGCCAGGTCAGATACTATGCTCTTCCTGCCCGTACTGAGGTTGTCGCCTCCGTTTCTGTCATCATAGGTACTATCTTGGTCTGTCGCAGAGATGCATCGGTTCTATTCGATCCAGGCTCCACTTATTCTTATGTGTCTTCCTATTTTGCTCCACATTTGAGTGTATCTCGGGATTCTTTGAGTTCCCCTGTTTATGTTTCTACTCCTGTGGGAGATTCTCTTGTTGTGGACCGCGTTTATCGGTCATGTTTGGTTGCTCTTAGTGGTTTTGAGACCAGAGTCGATTTATTATTACTCAGCATGGTTGAATTTGATATTATCTTGGGCATGGACTGGTTGTCGCCCCATTATGCTATTCTTTATTATTACGCCAAAACCGTGACGCTGGCTATGCCAGGTGTACCGCGTGTTGAGTGGAGAGGTGCTTCTGGTCACACTCCCAGTAGAGTTATTTCTTTCCTTAAGGCTCAGCGTATGGTTGAGAAAGGGTATGATGCGTATCTAGCTTATGTGAGAGATGTCAGTATGGATACCCCTTTTGTTGATTCAGTCCCAGTCGTACGGGATTTCTCTGATGTGTTTCTAGCTGATCTTCCGGGCATGCCGCCCGATAGAGATATTAATTTTGGCATTGATCTGTTGCCGGGCACTCAGCCCATTTCTATCCCTCCGTACCGTATGGCTCCTCCTGAGTTGAAGGAGTTGAAGGAGCAGTTGCAGGAATTGCTTGATAAGGGTTTCATTCGGCCCAGTGTATCACCTTGGGGTGCTCCTGTCTTATTTGTGAAGAAGAAGGATGGTTCTATGCGTATGTGTATTGATTATCGCCAGTTGAACAGGGTTACAATGAAGAACCGTTATCCTTTGCCTCGTATTGATGACCTGTTTGATCAGTTACAGGGTGCTTGTCTGTTTTCTAAGATTGACTTGCGTTCACGCTATCATCAGTTGAAGATTCGGGAGCCAGATATCCCGAAGACTACTTTCAGGACTCGGTATGGTCATTACGAGTTCCTTGTTATGTCATTTGGGCTGACTAATGCCCCAGCAACCTTCATGCATCTGATGCACAGTGTTTTCCGGCCATATCTTGACTCATTCGTGATTGTTTTTATTGATGACATACTGGTATATTCCCGGAGTCGGGAAGATCATGAGCAGCACCTGAGGATAGTGCTTCAGACCTTGAGAGAGAAGAAACTATATGATAAGTTCTCGAAATCTGAGTTTTGGTTGGATTCCGTGGCGTTCTTGGGTCACGTGATCTCGAGTGAGGGTATTCAGGTGGATCCGAAGAAAGTGGAGGCAGTGCAGAGTTGGCCCAGACCATCCTCAGCTACAGAGATCCGCAGTTTTCTTGGCTTGGCGGGTTATTACCGTCAATTTGTCCAGGGGTTTTCATCTATTGCAGCACCTATGACTAGACTAACCCAGAAGGGTGCTCCGTTCCAGTGGACGGCGGAGTGCGAGGAGAGCTTTCAGAAGCTCAAGATAGCTCTGACTACAGCCCCAGTTTTGATATTGCCTACCGGTTCGGGGTCTTATACTGTCGATTGTGATGCCTCGAGAGTTGGCCTTAGAGCGGTATTGATGCAGGACGGTAGGGTGATTGCCTACGCGTCCAGACAATTGAAGATACATGAGAAGAATTATCCTGTCCATGATCTTGAGTTAGATGCTATTGTTCACGCATTGAAGATCTGGCGTCATTATTTGTACGGTGTGCCTTGTGAGATTTATATTGATCACCGGAGTTTGCAGCATCTTTTCAAGCAGAAGGACCTTAATTTGCGTCAGAGGAGATGGCTAGAGCTGCTGAAGGATTATGATATCACTATCTTGTATCACCCAAGCAAGGACAATGTGGTGGTCGATGCTTTAAGCCGCCAGGCAGAGAGTTTGGGGAGTTTGGCTTATTTACCAGTAGCATAGAGGCCCATGGCGATGGATGTTCAGGCCTTAGCCAGCCAGTTTGTGAGGTTGGACCTTTAGGAGCCTAGTCGGGTTCTAGCTTGCGTGGTCTCTCGGTCATCCTTATTTGATCGTATCCGGGAGCGTCAGTTTGATGACCCTCATTTGCTTGTCCTCAAGGACAAAGTGTTGCACGGCGATGCTCGAGATGTGACTATTGGTAATGACGGGGTATTGAGGATGCAGGGTCGAGTTTGTGTACCCAATATTGATGGGCTTCGAGAGTTGATTCTAGAGGAGGCCCATAGTTCGCGGTATTCCATTCATCCGGGTGCCGCGAAGATGTATCAGGATTTGAGGCAGCACTATTGGTGGAGTCGGATGAAGAAAGATATAGTTGGATTTGTAGCTCGGTGCCTTAATTGTCAGCAGGTGAAGTATGAGCTCCAGAGACCGGGTTGATTGCTTCAGCAGATAGAGATTCCGGAGTGGAAGTGGGAGCGGATCACCATGGACTTCGTATCAGGGCTCCCACGGACTTTGAGGAAGTTTGATGCCATTTGGGTTATTGTGGATCGGCTGACCAAGTTCGCACATTTCATTCCTGTGTGTTCCACCTATTCTTCGGAGCGGTTGGCGGAGATTTATATCCGGGAGATTGTTCGGCTGCATGGAATTCCAGTTTCCATCATTTCAGACAGGGGTACTCAGATCACATCGCGATTCTGAAGAGCCGTACAGCATGAGTTGGGTACTCAGGTGGAGCTGAGCACAGCATTTCACCCTCAAACGGACGGACAGTCTGAGCGCACTATTCAGATTCTTGAGGATATGCTCCGTGCGTGTGTGATTGAGTTTGGAGGGTCTTGGGATCAGTTCTTGCCATTGGCGGAGTTTGCCTACAACAACAGCTATCAGTCTAGCATTCAGATGGCACCGTATGAGGCTTTATATGGTAGGCGGTGTAGATCTCCGGTGGGTTGGTTTGAGCCGGGCGAGGCTAGATTATTGGGCACAGACTTGGTTCAGGATGCCTTGGAGAAAGTCAAGGTGATTCAGGATAGACTCCGTACAGCCCAGTCCGGACAGAAGAGCTATGCGGACCGAAAGGTTCGTGAGGTTTCCTACATGGTTGGAGAGCGCGTTCTGCTTCGGGTTTCACCTATGAAGAGCGTTATGAGATTTGGGAAAAAAGGCAAGCTGAGTCCGAGGTTTGTTGGCCCTTTTGAGATTTTGAGGCGTGTTGGGGAGGTTGCTTACGAGCATGCCTTACCTCCCAGCTTGGCAGGAGTTCATCCGGTATTTCATGTCTGTATACTCCGGAGGTATCACGGTGATCCGTCGCACGTGTTGGATTTCAGTTCATTCCAGCTTGACAAGGATCTATCTTATGTTGAGGAGCCAATGGCAATATTGGACAGGCATGTTAGAAAAATGAGGTCAAAGAACATTGCATCAGTGAAAGTTCAGTGGCGGGGTCAGTCGGTCGAGGAGGCGACCTGGGAGACCGAGCAGGATATGCGCAGCCGTTACCCTCATCTTTTCACTACTTCAGGTATGTCTCTATGCTCGTTCGAGGACGAATGAATGTTTAAGTGTGGGAGGATGTAACGACCCGGCCGGTCATTTTTTGAATTTACGCCTCGATCCCCTATTAACTGCTTTCCCCGTATTTATTTCTGCTATTTTGAATTGTCGGGTTGTTCGGTTTTGAGTTTCGGAGAGTTTTGGGACACTTAGTCCTTAGATGAGAGCGTAAGTGTTGAAAATTTAACCGTAGTCGGAACAGTGTGAAGACGACCTCGGAATAGAATTACGATGGTTTCGTTAGCTCCGTTGGGTGATTTCGGGCTTAGGGGCGTGATCGGATTGTGTTTTGGAGGTCCGTAGCTAATTTAGGCTTGAAATGCCGAAAGATGGATTTTTGAAGTTTCCAGTTCGATAGTGAGATTTTGATCGGAGAGTCAGAATGGAATTCTGAAAGTTGGAGTAGCTCTGTAATGTTGAATGTGACGTGTGTGCAAAATTCCAGGTCATTCGGACGAGGTTTGGTAGACTTTTTGATCGAAAGCGTAAATTTTGAGTTTTTGAAGTTCTTAGGCTTGAATTCGATGTTAAATTGGTGTTCCGATGTTGTTTTAGGTGTTTTAAGGATTGGTATAAGTTTGGACGGTGATATTAGACTTGTCAGTGCTTTTGGTTGAGGTCCCGGGGGCCTCGGGATGATTTCGGATGGTTGACGGAAAGATTGGAAATGGTTTGAAGTAGCTGAAGCTGCTGGTACCTGTCATAACCGCACCTGCGGTTTGGGTCCCGCAGGTGCGGAGCCGCAGAAGCAACAGAGGAAGCGCAGATGCGAATTTGGGGAGGATCAACAGGGTCCGCAGATGCGAGAGATTTACCGCAGAAGCGGTACCGCACCTGCGGATGGGTAATTATAGGTGCGGAGGCTGGTCTTTAAGTGAAAGTCGCAGATGTGACGAAGTCCTCGCAGATGCTGTCCCAGGGCCGCAGAAGCGGAATAACTGGGCAGAAAAGGGGCAGAATCGAGGGTTTTGTTCAAAACTTGGAAAAAAATCATTTTGGAGCTCGGGGTAGGGCGATTTTGTGAGGTTTTTGAAGAGAAGATCATTGGGTAACGATTCCTTGTTCCTTTCTAGTTATATTCCATTAATCTTATCTTAGTTTTATCATTTAAATTCGGATTTGGAGATGAAAAATTGAGAAAAATGGGAAGAAGGTTCTTAGACCTAGAATTCTAATTTTGATGGGGAATTTGACCTTAGATTTGGATAATTTTGGTATGCATGAACTCGTGAGATATGAGGATTCTGAAAATATAAATTTTACCCGATTCTGAGACGTGGGCCCGAGGGGCGTTTTGGTCATGTCACCTAATTTTGCGTATTAGCTTAGAATTTATTTGTACAATTAGTTACGTGAAGTGTTATTTACATTATGCAATTGAATTGAATAGATTTGGGCCATTCGGAGTCGAATACTCGTGGCAAGAACGTGGTTTCGGGTTGATCTTGAGCTGGTTCGAGGTAAGTGGCTTGCCTAACCTTGTGTGGGGGACCTTCCCCTTAGGATTTGGTATATTTGTTAATTCAAAAGCCTTGTACGTAAAGTGACGAGTGCGTACTTGTGCTAATTGTTGAAAAAATCCAGTTTCCATTAAGTACTTAGAATGGTGTTTTCCTTTCCTGTTTACACTACTTGCAAGTTAAGCCTGTTGTTAGCTTAGGGAAGCATGCCTAATTGATTTAACTGCTTGTTTGTTCTACTGCCCTATTTGAATTATGTGCAGCATGCTAGGTTAGAGATACCTGCTTTACCTTGGTGTGAAATTTGATTGAATTCAGTATTCTTCTTGTTGCTGTTGTGTATTTACTTTGGGACTATGGGATGGTATCCCGGGAGATCCCCCTGTATGTTTACTTTGGGACTACGGAATTGTATTCCAGGAGATCCCCCTGCACTTTTACATTAGAACTACGGGATTGCACCCGGTAGATTCTCCCAGTATTGAGTATTTATATTTGGGACTACAGATGTGGTATTCCGGTAGATCCCCGCACATATATGAGTTGGACTACGGGACTGCACCTAGGAGATCCACTGGATATTTATATTTGGGGACTACAGGACGGTATCCTAGGAGATCCCCCGACTGTTACTTCTGCTTTGAGCTGTATTTGTTTACCGTGATTACTTGTTTCTGTTCAAACGTCATTATCCTTTATATCTTGTGTTACTCTTACTGCTGTACTCATTTATACTGCTCTGTTCTTCACTGTCGGACTTTATATTTTATTTAATCTCAGTAGGGCCATGACCTTCCTCGTCACTACCCGACCGAGGTTAGGCTTGGCACTTACTGAGTACCATTGTGGTGTACTCATGCCCTTCCTGCGCATGTTTTTCATGTGCAGATCCAGGTACCTCTACTCAGACTTACCATCCTTGAGGCGAGGCGATCTTTCGGAGACTTCGAGGTATATCTGTCGCGTCCGCAGACCGAAGAGTCTCTCTCCATTCTCTCTTGTAGTTATAGCCCTTCTGTATTTACTTTGTTTTAGACATTCTGGAGTTAGAGCACTATGTATTATTCTTAGCTTGTGATTTCATGAGATTCCAGGTTTTGGGAAAAGTATTAGTATTCGAGAGTTGATATGGTGTATGCCGAGCGGCACTATTAAACACTGTTTTATTCACTATTTGTGGTTTTACTTGTTTTCCTTCCGCAAATTGGTTTATTTTCCGCATTATTAGGCTTACCTAGTCGTAGGGACTAGGCGCCGTCACGATGGTTCACGGAGGGCGAACCGGGGTCGTTACAATTAGGTATCAACCATAGACATAAAGGCTTTAATAATCTGTAAAGCATTACTTTTACAACTCAAAAAATGTGTCCGGGTACACCTATTGTAGTCAACCACTAAGGTAATGAAGTATTTGAAGTTATTATGGGTAGGTTCATGATAAGGTCCCCACAAGTCAACATATAGGAGATTAAAAATGTTACTAGTGGAGCTGGTTTTCTGAGGAAAGGGTAGCATGGATTGTCTGGCCATGGGGCATATTGGACAAGGAAAGGGTTGTTTTGGTGAAAAGTGAACTGGTATTGATGGTATACCCCTCAAATTCTCAAAAGGTACATGTCCTATCCTATTATTCCATAGAAGATCCACATTGTTTGTATTAGGCAAAATAGAATGTGAAGTAGAACACTGAGTTTTATTGCAATTGGTAGTATTTACAAGTGAACACGAGTGAGTGTGAGTGTGTGAATCATTTACAGGTGAGTGAATGTGAGAGTGCAAGCTATTTAGATCACATGAAGTAGGCAAAGCAGAGTAAGAAGTCAAAGGAACAGAATTTGAAGCAGAAACTGAATTCTTTAGACAGCTGGAGCAGAGAAGGTATAATCCATCTTTGATCTTACCAACCTCTAGAGGCCTCTTCATTGAACGGGCCTGCAGAATACATGAAGAATCACTGAATGCAACCAGGCTTTAAGTTGTGATGTAAGGCAATGAATAGATATGAGATTATACTTGAAGGAAGGCACATAAAGAACTCTATGTATACTATCTGAGATGCAAGTGTTACAGTTCCAATTTCTGACACCTTCACTCGATAGCCATTTGGAAAGGTAATTAGCAAAGGATATGGGAGTGTTTTAGTGTGAGATAACAACGATTTATTAAAAATCATGTGGTTGGATACTTCGGAATCTAACATTCAGAGGTCAGCACTTGATGTAAAACATCTACATGATAGTAGCCCAAAATCAATAGAAAAGATAAAGGCAGAACAAGCAAATATACCTGCAAAATTAGCAGTTCCATTGGTTAAACACGGATTGGTGGTGTTCTCTCCTCCACCCCCAATGTGGAATTGTTGTAGCAGATTGAACAGTTGCCCATATTGTTCTTTAGTCAAATTGAGAGGGGAATTTATGTTGTTGTTGTCACTGCACCCTTGAGAACTCGTCCCATCATCCTTGACTGGTATGGATTCAACTGATGCACCATGCACATTAGCTGAAATCCTCTTGCCCTTATTGAACCTAGAATTAGAATTGTTGTTTTGAGGATAACCATGCAACCTAAAGGACTTATCTTTGGTGTGCCCTGGACGCTTGCAGTAGTCACAGAATGGACGAGGCCTGCTACTTGGATAATTCCCAGTCGAATAATTCGTTTTGAAGTTGTCATTTCTAGGTGCATTGGTATTCAATGAAATAGATTCCATTATAGGTAAGTCGATGTTCCTAGAAGTATTGACATTCATAGATGCAGATTCCATCACAAGCAAATTATTTGATCTGACATCCCTCCGTTTTTCCTCTTGGATCAGTAGAGAAAATGCTTGAGCCACTGATGATAACAGATTCATTATTAGAATACTACCTCGCACAATCGTATATACCTCATTTAGTCCCATTAAAAATTGAATCAGACGTCTGTCCTGTTCGGCCTTATGCATAGACTCTTTGGCTCCACAGGTGCATTGGCAGCTACACTAAGATTTGGCACTCAAATTATTTAGTTCTTCCCACAGCTTTTCATCTTTGTGTAATAGCCTGTGACGTCAAGGACTCCTTGAGACAAGTGGTTAATTGCCTTCTGAATTTGGTATAGTTTGGTTCCATTGGTTTGGTCATAGCGATCTTCTAACTCTGTCCATAATTCTGCTGCATCATTGGCATATTCTACGCTGTCTGTGATATGCTTAGCAAGAGAATTTAATATCCACGAAGTAACCATGTCGTCACAACGCATCCATTGACGAAGAGACAGGAAATCTGGTTCTGGACAATTTCCCTCACCATTGATGAAGCCTAACTTGATCATTGATGAAGCCTAACTTGTTCTTCACTGAAAGATCACGTAGAACACTTCTTTTCCAAGATCGATAACCAATACCGTTGAAAGGAGTCGTCACCAATATTACACCAGGATTGTCTGACGGGTGCATGTAAAAACGGCAATTCGGATCGATATTGGGCTCAGAAATGGGGGCAGAAACAAAAGTACCTGAGGCAATGCCGGAATCGTCATTTTGATCGAGAATAGCCATGTGAGAATCAATTTGGGAGAAGAGAAATAGTCAACATTGAAAAATTAGGGCAAAATTGAAACTTCCAATTTTGTGATGAAATTCATGATCCAACATGAATCGAGAAGTAGGATCTGATTGAGCAAAGCTCTGATAACATGTTAAGTAGAAGAAAGCACAGAAAACCTCGAGCTCAGACTTGAGCTCCCATGGTGGAACTTAGAAGCTTCGAGAGCGAGAAGAGTCTGAGAGGAGACAATTTAGAAATGAACTGTACAAAACTTATTAGTTCAATATGTGAGTACATATATACACACGTGGGTCCTCCACCCAATACATGTAACAAACTAACTAATTTTCTACTAATTGACAGCTAAGTTAATAACAGTAAATGAACTGAAAACATATAAATATATAGCTCAATAACCTACTCCCAATGCCTCAATAGTCAACACCGTTGCTTTTATGGGTAATGCTTAGAAAGTTTTGGCAAGCCAAGCTTATGGAACTATAGATTTTTATTGAGACGGTTTTCAAGCTTGAAAATGAGGTTAGCAACCACAATCACACGTGTATTTGATAATATCTTTAAATTAAAGGTTATTGATTATTTTGCTTTTCGCTACTTTATTTGGGTGTAATACTCTTATCTGCATTGTGATCTCCACAAAAAAAAACAAAATATTTACTTGCTTTTGCAAGTTTTTGTAGAATTGTTTTTTTGTGAATCTTGAGATGAAAAATTAGTTCTTCTTGGAATATGGCGGACAAAAAATACTACGGCAGTTCAACAAGATTGAGGAAAGACTTTATGAATCTGTGCATTTCAATGGTGCTCAAAAAGTTGTGGAGTTGAAGTGATAATAACTTTTTCAAGTAACTTTTTTTTTTTCTTGAAGTACCATCATTAGTAGGGGTGGCGATTTGAGCCCAAACTCATCTAACCCGCCCAACCCGCCCAGAGATTAATGGGTTGGGTTACAAACATTTTAGCTCATGGGTCAATTTGGGTTGAGCCAAATTAACCCATTATATTTTATAGCCCATTCTAACCCATTAAGCATCCCAAATACAACCCATGAAACTCACCCAAAACAAAAAGAGATTTTTTCCTTCCTATACCATATATGAAACTTTATTACCAAAAATGTGCACAGTTTCTAATTTACCCGCCCAGTCCACATTTTTCCTACAATTATTATACCATTCATTAAATACTGATTATTAGTAGCTAAATCTTCCTAAATAGGCGTGCTAAAATTCAGGAACAGAATCTTCTAATTGATTTAGCCACAAATTAAATCTGTTCAAAAGCTCAATTCGTCGAAATCAAATCCGTTCAAAAGCTCAGATCTTCTCTTCGATATTTTTGCTTAAGACACAAATCAAAAGCTCAGTTCGTCGAAATCAGAAGCTCAATTTCAAATTGTAGAAATCAGTTCTGCAAAAGCTCTGTTCGTCGACATTCTCTCTACATCTCTCTCTATTTCTCAATCGCAAATTTCAGTAATACAAAGCAAATGAAAAGAGAGCAGCAATTCTACCATTGACAGTCATTAAAAAGTTTGAAAGCTTTGAATTCAAATTTGGGTTTTCAAAAATCATTATTTGTTTGGATTGGGTGTTGTTGAAAATAATCGGGAATATGGTTTGGAGTTTATATCTCAATTTTGAGGGATTTTGGTGAAGATTAGACTTGGTTTTGACTGAATTTCAGATTGAAACTCGAAGAAGAAGAAGAAGAAGAAGAAGAAGAAGAAGAAGAAGAAGAAGAAGAAGAAGAAGAAGAAGAAGAAGAAGAAGAAGAAGACATATTGCAGAAATTGTAGATAAATTGTAGATAAATTGTAGATTATTTGTATTCTGATTATAGATGCTTTATTTTCTGTTTTCACAAATAAAAAACGGCTAAAACTTCTACAAATCTTCTGAAAAAACGCAATTATGTCAAAAATCCCAATTATGCTACAATTGAATGGGAATTGGGATATAAAAATTCAATGTACCCAGTTTGTAGATATTTTATAGATAAATTATAGATTATTTGTATTCTAATTGTAGATTCTTTGTTTTCTGTTTTCACAAATCAAAAACGACTAAAACTTCTACAAATCTTCCACAAAAAATGCAATTATGTCGAAAATCTCAATTAAACTACAATCAAATGGGAATTGGGATATTAAAATTCAATATACCCAGTTTGTAGATGAATTGTAGAATATTTGTATTCTGATTGTAGATGCATTATTTTATGCTTTCACAAATCCAAAACGACTAAAACTTCTACAAAATCTTCTACAAAAAACGCAATTATGTCGAAAATACCAATTAAGCTACAATTGAATGGGAATTGGGATATTAAAATTCAATGTACCTAGTTTGTAGATATTTTATAGATAAATTGTAGATTATTTGTATTCTGATTGTAGATGCTTTGTTTTCTATTTTCACAAATCAAAAACGACTAAAACTTCTAAAAATCTTCTGCAAAAAACGCAATTATGTCGAAAATTCCATTTATGAGATTAGACGAATCTTCATAATTTAAGAAGAATAAATATTGAAATAACACATGGAGCTAAGTTAAAGCTTGTGACAACTTGTACATAGTTCCGCCAACACCAGTAGAACTTTTTGGATTTGCTGAAGAGTTGTGAATAGCTGGTGGAATAAATCTTGCCAAACCAAAATCACCAACATGTCCAGTCATGTTCTCATCGAGGAGAATATTGCTTGGCTTCAGATCACGGTGAATTATTGGGGGTTGGCAATCATTATGAAGATAATCCAGAGCACAGGCAACATCAATGGCAATGTTTAATCTTTGAAGAAATCCTAGCCTTAACAGCAAAAACTGTACCATCGTCTTCAGAAATTCCTTTATATACAGACCGAAAAGCACCCATGCCAAGCAAATTTGATGCAGAGAATCCCTCACTAAGACGTGGGTGAGGGTGAGGGTTTGGGAGAGAGAAACGTGGGAGGGGTGGGATATACGGTACCTTGAATTAAGGAGGGATATACGCTGCATTAATTGTACCCTTAAAATACACTATGGTATAGAATTGGTAATTTGGTATACTAAATGTAATTATATCAAACCTTAAACACTGAGGGTAATAAGGTTTCCTATATGGTATAGGAATGTAAAAATTCCAAACAAAAAGGTATCTTAACCCAACTTATATATAAAAAAAAAAAAATTTAAAGCAATCCACTAGGCATGGCCTAGGGCTAGTTTTTATTTATATAAAATAAAATACAACATGTGCAAATATTCTAAGAAATGTAACGAATAATCCTTGCATATTACATGTAACTTATTATCAAAATTGAGTAATGTACTCAAAATTGATATCACATAATGACCACTAAAAATTGCATAATAGAAAACTAGCCCATGAGAACAGCCCGTATAAGTTGGCGCAGGTAATGTCTTCCATTGCATAGCAGCCCAGTCCAACGTTACATATTGCTTGCATGAATAGCCACAATCCATCCAAATTTTCGCTTCCTTCAATTGCAAATATAGCCACTTTAGTTGCATCCTTGCCAATGTACACGTGTTGCCTTTTATTGATCCATTTGTAGCCTTCCTTGTTGCATTTAATCCTGTTATTGAACTCCATATATCCATTTGCTCACACCTGTATTTATCATAGGTATTAACGACTACCCAGGTATTCTCTTCAAAGCTCAATTTTGCTTCAACTTTGCCATGTCTTTTCCACCATTGTTGTCCTGCTGTGGTCCTTCCTTGAGTCACCACATTGCTGCAACATGTTTTCCATTGCTCAGCTGTGTCTCTGTATCTGAAATTACCTGCTGCATGCGAATGTTGAGGTGTCTTTGTGCCTGAAGATGCTCCATCATATCTGCTGCATTTGCTATGATAGTAGAAAGTGGATTGCCAAGCTCTGTATGTGATGCTACTGACCAGTAGAATGCCCTGCTTTGTCTCATTTGGGTTGCATGTTGAAGCTCCAGTCGAATTTTCTACATTACTGCTCCTGCAGATTGTCATGAGGACAAATATCACCTCCTTTTGTTGTATCTTGCTTTTATTATTTGATTTGTTGTATGCCTGACTCCCTGTATAGAATGCCTTGTATCCCTTCTTATGTTTTTCTATTTTCTTCCACAGGTGCATCATCCAGCTGGATTCCCTCAATGTGGGAATTTTGCTGTCTGCAGACTGCGTACCTGTGTGCCACCATAAATTTGCTTGCTTAGTTTTTGTGTTTGTTGTTGTTATCTTTCTTCTGTGAATGTGATATCCTGCTCTCCTCTGTGATAATTCGTAACTCTTGAACAGTATTAGAGTGTTAGTAAAGGAACCTAACACCCTTGTCAGCCTTCTATTTGATTCCCACAATAACCTGCATTCCACAGTCTTTCTACCACAACCTGTGGACTTCCCTGTTACTATACTATACTCTAAATTTAATTCCTCCCCGATGGATTGTGTACTTAGTACTAATACTACCACCCGGGGTTGCCTTAATTATAGAGTATAGATAGCATTGATGTACCTACAAAAAAGAACACAATATTAGTAAAAAAGTGATCCCTCATGCTCTCCTCTATACAGGTTTGAACATGAGAGATGTCAATATTAGCTCCTGCTTCTCTTTCTCCCCCAAACTCCATTCCTTCTCCTATTTCCTTGCAATCTTGACTCTCAAGTATGGGCATTGTATCTTGTCTTCATTCACTATCCTTCTACCTTGAGCATCCAGGTCCCAAAATCCATATCATTCAATATCTCCCTCATCTAATGCATGGTTTGCTAGGTGGTCTGCTAACGAATTTCCTTCCCTGTATATATGAGTTATTCTGAAGTTAAAATCTCCTTTCAATATCAGAATCTCATCTACCTGATCAATAATGCACCAAGGAGGCTTCCATGATCCCTCAATTATGTTTTTCAAAAGCAATGAATCAGTCTGCAGCCATATCTTATTATAATTCATTGTTCTGCACATCTTCAAAGCATCCACAATTGTTGTTGCTTTAGCTTCATTATTTGTTCCCTCATTGATCTCCTTGCCTTGTGCATATTTGAGGTCCCCTACTTCATCTCTTAAGCAGAAACCTATAGAGCTTCTTCCTGGATTTCCTCTACATGCTCCATCAGTGTTGATCTTAGTCCATCCAACTTCTGGTAGCTCCCACATCACCTTCTCATTCTTCAGCTTTGGTGTATACTGCTCCATCATGTACAGAAGATTTGACCACCTGTTAGGAACCTTTAAACCTGGCTTCCTTAGCTGCACTAAGTTCTGCAATGCTGTTGAGACTTGGTAGATTACCCTGCTTACTGAAACAGCATCCCCATATTTCAGGTTATTCCTCCTTTTCCATAATTCCCAGATAATACATGCTGGTAGTGCCTGCATGATTGGCTTCAGTCTAGGCACAATCGGGGCTGTCCAACACCTAGTGATAGCTTGATGTAATGTCAACCCCTATACTGCAATCCCTGCTCTAGTTAAGAAAAATCTCCATACCATTTCAGCAGCTTTTGATGTAAAGAACAGATGTACAAGGGATTCTTCCTTAGGTTCAGCACAACACCAGTACCTAGATGGCATTTGATAGCCCAGTTTCTTCATAAAATGATCAAGAGGCAGTTTAGCTTTCCAAACTTTCCACATAAAGAAGAAAATTTTGAATGGAAGCCCCTTTAACCATATCATCTTATATGCTACCATAGGATCTTGTCTCCTTCTCAAATACTCCCATGCTGTCTTCACAGAAAAATTGCCTCTAGTTTCAAGCATCCAAAAGGGAGTATCAAGAACATTTTGTTGGGAGGGAGGATTAATCTTCTCTATAATATGCATGGCTAGTTCTTCTAGGAGAGTCTGCAGTAGCTTATCATTATCCCATGCTCCATTGTCAACCAGATCACTCACATTGATTATATCTTCATCTATGCCAAGGTTCTGAGGTACTAGAAAATAAAGAGCTCCCAGCCCAGTCCAATTGTCATACCAAAACATAGAGGATCCCATTCTCACCTTCCAAATTATCTTATGCTCTATTAAATCTCTGCATTCAAGCATTTTCCTCCATACATGGGATCCTTTCCTCCATGGCACAATTACTGCATTTAGTTTCTTGCAGTACTTCTGACGCATAAATGAACTCCATAGACTAGGTTTAGTCCTGAAATTCCACCACAGCTTGCAAAAGAGTGCTTTGGATACATCATGTAATAACCTGAAACCTATTCCTCCTTCCTCACATGGCATACACAAAGTGGTCCATGATGCCCAATGCCTACTATGACCTCCCACAGCACTGCTCCAAAAGAATTGGGCAAAGATCTTGTGCAGCCTATTTATCACATAGTTAGGAGGATTTACGGCAGACAACAACTGCACTGGCATACTTTGCAGAACACTGGAAATCAGAACAGCTCTCCCCCCAATAGATAATAGCTTTCCTTTCCATGCCTGTAACTTGTTCATTACCTTTGATATCATAGGTTGATAATATTCAAGTTTTCTCCTTGCATAGAAAATAGGACACCCCAAATAAGTGAAGGGAAACTCTTGCCTCCCTATGCCTGTTACCCTTTCAACCTTTCTAACAACCTCCAAGTCTGTTAAATGGTGCATGTATACAGCTGATTTACTTCTGTTAATCAACTGACCTGAAGCAGCTTCATACAAGTGAAGAATTTCCATCACCAACCTCAAGGATGTAGCATCTGATGAACAAAAGATGATGGTATCATCTGCATAGGCTAGATGATTAATTTTTGGACTCCATTAAGGAAGTCCAAAGCCATAGAAGTATAGGTTTAGGTGCAGTGAGTTTAGGCTCCTTGACAGTGCTTCGGCAACTAGGATAAACAAAGTTGGAAATAGGGGATCTCCTTGTTTAACACCTCTAGAGGATTTAAAGAACCCATGTGCTTGGCCATTAACCAATACTGAATACCAGTTATTGCCTACCAAGTCAAAGATCATCCCAATAAACCTTTCACAGAAACCAAATTTCCTTACATCTTGGTTAGAAACAACCATGATACCCTGTCATAGGCCTTTGTCATGTCAAGTTTAATCACCACATTTGGCCCAGCCCTTGTTCTAAGCCTAATGTCTGTTATAATCTCCTGAGTTAAGAGAACATTTTCTACTATACTCCTCCCCTTCACAAAACCTGCTTGTTCTTCTGAAATTACACCAGGTAATAACTCCACCAACCTTTCATGAATAACTCTTGAAAATATCTTGTTGATGAAGTTACTTAAGCTGATTGGTCTCAGATCAGAAAATGTTGTGACCTCTTTCTTCTTTGGCAAAAGTACTAGGTTTGTATGAGTAACACATTTTGGCAACTGCTGGCCATTAAAAAATGCTAGCACCATTGCATAAATATCCTCTCCTACAATATCCCAACATGTTTGATAGTAGGCACTAGTATATCCATCAGGTCCACTTGCTGATTCACCATTCAAGCCATATACTGCATTTTTAACTTCTTCTCTTGTGGGGATTGCTATTAATTTCTCATTTTGCTCATCCTCTATTAATCTAGGTACATGTTCCATGATGTGAAAGACTGATGGAACTACTGATTCTATGAATTGCTCCTTATAGAAATTAACTGCCTCTTCTGCAATTTGTTCATCTTCTTCCAACCAGCTGCCATTACTATCTTTGATCCTCTTTAGTTGTAACCTTTTCCTTCTTCCTCTGACTTGAGCATGAAAGAATTTGGTGTTTCTATCACCATCTTTGAACCATGACATTCCTGCCTTTTGCTTCTAGAACTCCTCCTCTAATGCTAAATATTTCATCATTTCTGCCTGCACCTTCTTTAATCTTTCTCTATTCATCTGAGTGGGATATGTCTCAAAGTGTCTTTCATGTACAAGTACCACTTCTTCTAAGCTAGCAATCTTCTGAAAAATATCACCATATGTTGTTGTGCTCCATGATGATAGAACCTTCTTCAGCTTCTTTAATTTGTGGTTGAACAGCACAAATGGATTTGCACAAAAATCTGCTGTCCAGTTCTCTTTCACCACTGCTTTAAGTGAGTCATGTTTAGTCCAAAAGTTCAAAAATCTGAAAGGTTTCTTAATTGGAGGTGTTTCAATATCACATTTCAGCAGCATGTGACAGTGATCTGAGCCAGTCTTAGATAGGTGATTAACCTCCAAACCTGGAAAGGTTTCCTGCAGTTCTACATTCCCCAAGCACCTGTCAAGTCTTTTAAATATGCAATCATCCTCAGATCTTCCATTCCACCAAGTGAATATGCTCCCTTTGAACCCCAAATCTGACAAGTTACAAGTGTTTACACAGTGTCTAAAATCATCTATTTCATTCAATGATACTGGCAGACCACCAAATTTCTCTTCTTCATCCCAAATAACATTAAAATCACCCCCCACAAGCTATGGGGAAGTCATATCAGATGCCATTGCATACAAGGAATCCCACATTTCTATTCTCTCAATATGATCACATTTTGCATAGACCAATGTTAGGATCAATTCTACATGTGTTTCAGAGTGGAATAATTTCAGAGTCAACTGCTGCACCATGTTGTACATAATGTCTACTTCATAGACCTCATCAATAAATGCCCATATTTTGTTTGATACATTAACTACTGCCTGGGCAAGTCCTATTCTACTTCTGTATCCTTCCACCTTGTTAGCTTGTTTCATGGGTTCCAATACTCCTATGAATTCAAAATGATGCTGTCTATGCATAAGAATTAATCTTTCAAAAGCCTGCATAGTATTTACAGACCTGACATTCCATATAATGGCATCCATTAATGATTGAGTGATTTAGACAATGTTCTTCTTGTTTGAACTCCACCTGCTGGAACAACTGGAGTGTCCTTTGCTTGCTTCTTTCTTCCCTTTGTTGCTGATTTAACTTGTTCAATACACCTAGGAGATAAATCCCCTTGCTTGGCCACATTGAGGAAATTTTGAACAGTTGATTCCTCATCCATATCTCTACCACCTTGATCTGCATTCTCCTGAGCTTCTTCAACCTCCTTAGTCTCATCAGCAACCATGATCTTGATTGCTTGTTGACCAGATACTAAAGCATGATCACCCTTTTTACTAGACTGCACATGTGCAGGAACCAATGGAACAGTGATTCCTATTAATTCCTTACTCATCTTCTTGTTGACCCCTTCTGTATTTTCACCTTCTATTGTAACTTCTTTGCCCTTACTTTCCTCTGCATTTTGAGATGTTCCACCTAGATTTGTGATAGTAATATTCACTTCTTTGGTTATTACTACCTCTGCAGCATTGTCTTCACTATTTTGAGTAGTTGTTTCTTCCTGTTTCTTTGAACCAACTTCATTGCCTCTTTGTTGTTGTTTTCTTCCTTCAATTACCTACCTCTTTGCCTCTACTGTATTTTGGACATTGACCTTGTTGATTTGATCCCCATTGTCATTTTGTTGATCCTTGTTTTCCACTTGATCATTGTTTGTTTGTTGACCATCTGAAGATCCTGCAACCTTAGCCTTAGCCTTGCCATTTACACTTTTGTCTTCCTCCTCCATTGCATCTCCACCAAATTCCTCTTCACTTTACATGACATCTGGAATTACCCCCTCTTCTGCATCTTCTTCAGTTTGATTAGCCCATAATTTGCCTCCATTCCACTTGACTTTTTCATTGCTTTTGAAGATTTCAAAATCAGTGTCCACTATATTTTCCTCAGGGGTGTTCTTTGCAAATTCAGCCTCCACCATAGTATCCTGAGATAGTATCTCCTGAACTGAAGTATTCATTGCAACTTCATTAATCTTGAAAGCTCTTTGCACCCATGCTGCAGTAGTCTCCTTCATATTGTGATCATTAGAACGTTTGTCTTTATTCCTTGTTACTTCAGCTTCTCTTTGTTTATTAATTCCTGCGGGATTTGAACTAGCAGCTGGAATTACATCTGTCTTCTTTCTTCCACCATTATTTCCTTTACCATCTCCAGGAGATTTGGGCATGAAAATTGGTGCTGCAGGATTTAAGATACCACTTTCTTTTGCTATAGGTACTGCATTTTGATTCATATGAGTCTCTACCAATGCCAATTGATTATTAGCAGCATCATCACTTTCTTCTACCTCCAAAATAGCAAACTTATTAGTGGTTTGTACCTGGTCATTCTTCTTTTCAACAGGAACAATTTCCTGTCCATTTTTACCATTAGTTTCCATCTGCTTTGGTACTCCTCTCTTTTGTTTATCAACTGGTACAATTGCTTGTTTCGATTCACCTATATCTGTTGCCTGCTTCTCCTTGCCTTGCATTCTCCTATCTCTAACCTCCTTCCATTGGGCACCTTGATTTCCAACAACTTTACCACTTGAAAGAATCATCAATGGGCCATTATTCTTGTTACCTTTAACTACAACATCAGATGTTTCCTGCTTCTCTTCACTCTTAGTTGCCATAAGCTCAGGATGTAACCTCCAGCGCTCAAACATGTCGTGCCCTTGCAGCTTACATTCCTTACAGTACTTAAGTAGTCATAATTTATATTCACCCATTCAGTTCTAATATCCCCTGTAGCTTCATTCACAATGTCCATACGTACCTTCTTAGGGAGATCAGCTAAAAGATCAATCAAAACCTTCACACGAGCACAACTAGGTCTAGTTTTGTTTACAGTAGCCTGATCAAGATGCAAAGGCTTTCCCACTGCTGAGGCTAATGAAAACAAAGACTCCCTAACAAAATAGGTTGGCAGTAAATTTGGGAATGAAATCCAAGCCATAACCTTAGGTGTTTCTTCTCCTGCCTTAAACTTAGCATCATAAATCAATGTTCTCATCTGATATTCCTCACCATATTTATCCTTAACATAATATACTCCTTTAGATGAGAAGTCTACAAAGTCCTGCCATTATGTAAGCCTAACTAACACATGCCTATCTCGCAAGTACCCGATATTACACTCACATTTGATACCACATTGAATAGGCACAATGCGTCGTATCTCATTAAGCTCAGGCCATCCATATGAAAATTTGCATACTACTGCATATTGTAGTCCTTCAATTATATTCATACGATCAACTTCTTCTTCAGTAAAACATATGGTTGGTTGTCCTTGGAAGACTTGTGCTCGACGAAAAGGAATTGGATCAACAGTTGAATTACGTCCAGGCATGGTACTGGAACTGGACGTTGGCTTTACAGCATTCGCATAATCCATGGGTTGTGTATTGTTTTTTGTAGTCGTGGGGGGCTGGGTAGTCTTGGGGAGTGGTTGGGAAGGCTGCCCAGCCACAGTGGGTGGCTGGCCGGCGGCCGGCGTGGCCATGAAGAAGCTGCGCAGTACTTTCTCTCTATAGATCGCCTGATCGCCAGAGCTTCTCACTCTAGGGCTTTCGGTGAGGTACTATATTATTTAGTTGCCCCAATTTTACTTTTTTTTTTTTTTTTTGTATTTTCAATTTTATGTTCTTTTGTTTTTCTGCACCATCCACCCCCCTGCCCCCCTCCCCTTCAAATTTTTTTTTTTTTTATATTTTCAATTTTCTGTTTTTTTTTTCTGCACCATCCACCCACCCCACCCTACCCTCCCNCAAACCCCTCAAAAAAAATTACTTTTTTTTTTAAATTTCAATTTTTAATTTTCTATTTTCTATTTTTTTTCATTTTTTTGCATCACCCACCCCCAAACTTTTTTTTCAACTTACACATTTTAAGGTAAAAGGCTTTTTTTTTTTTATGCAAGATGAGCATGGTTCTAAAACATGGGTCAAGTTGGGCGGGTTGGGTTATGACCCATTGTTTAGCCCATCTTGACCCAGCCCATCTTAGCCCAAGTACACTTTGGGCTGGGTTGGACAATGACCCATTTATTGACCTAACCCATCTTAACCCACCCAAATTCAGCCCAACCCGCCCATTTGCCACCCCTAATCATTAGATATTATAAAAAAAATATGTCTTAGATTATGAATGTGAAATTGAAAATCCTGTAACTTACGCTTCCACTAGAGTGGACGTACAAAATTTTTAGATCATCTTATGAAGGTTCAATCATCTTTCAAATTGGCTATGATCTTTGTAACATAGCTACAATCTTAAGAGGTGCTGAAGAGAGTATTTTCTTGGCGTCCAACTTTTGACGTTATATAATTTTTTCCTTTCGATAGAGAGATTGACTTACTTGTATGTACTGTATATTATAAAATGATACTAAGGATTTACTCCCATTGCCCCAAAATTACGTTTCTTTTCTTGAAAGTCAATTTGGTTAATCTTTAAAGTTAAATTAAATTAGATTAATTAAATATTTTCAAATTAAGATTTATATATTTAAAATTTTATGAAAAGTACTAGAATTTACAATTCTTCTTATATCAATATGGTCAAAATTCATATAATTTGATTCTCGAAAATTGTAACGTGAAAGTATTTGGCGCATTGACATGCAGACCAAAACCAACCAAACAAGTACTTCCGTCCATGTTATATTATCTGGTTGAACACATTGTTTAAAATGCCAATTTAACTTTTCTACGATATTTTTGACGGAGATATTAAAACAAATGCTGAAAATCAATTTGATAGAAATGATCATACGTTTGGCTGTCATACAAAACTTAGAGGTTCGCTTGAAATGGGAAAAAGAGATACAAATCAAGGTTGATTCACATTTGATGCGGATTTGAACTGGTGACATATTTAGCTAGGTCACACTGTTCTGCTTAAAAATTTTAACATAAATTTGACTGCACAATGCAATATATATTTTTTAACGTATCCAATAAATGGATGACAAGCATTTAACTGTTTGAAGTGTGTCAAACACAGCTTGCTTGATTACTGTAACATGCAAATCCATCTGTCTTTTCTTGCAAGTTAGAAAAGGAGAAAGTACAGGGAGATTGATATTTTTTTAAGAAAATGAGTAGAGAAGTAAGAAAAGAAAAAATTAAAAGGAAAATAAAAGGATATATAAAAGGTACAGAGAGATGTTATAAAAATTCTCATCCACATATACGGAGATCAATTTTCCTTTATATTCTAGAATAATAACAACCATTAAGTGATGAAACATTAGAGCAAAATATCAAATTAAAGTATTAATAATAAAATAAATTAAAATGCGAAATATAATCTATTTAAATTTTAAGGTTAATCTTTTAGATCTTTGAAAACTAGAAAAAAAAAATTAGGCCTTTCTCTACCGCGGGAAGAACAGATAGTTTCACTAGTTAATATATAAACTAGAACGAAATGCCTTCTAAAAACTAACTAAACGAATACTCTAAGTTCATTACGGTCGATTCTTTATTCACTATCAGAAAAATAGCTATTAAAAATAAATGTACAAGCGGAAAGTATAAGCATTTTTCTTATTTAAACCAACTTTATTTATGACTCTCATGCTGCATGTGCAAACCTTAACACTTCGCAGTATTAACATTTCGACAAGTGCTTTTGCAGTAAAGACTTGATTAATATAATTAGTAAAAATGAAGCTATTTTTTTTATCACTAACTTTTATCTATGGAACTTGTTTAGCGTAGAGCAAATCTTTAATTGATTAAATATGTGACGCTTTAAATAGGTTGTGTAATGTATAACTTGAAACTAAATCTATGTTTTAATCATACATTTAACTTATGCAATTGACCTAAGTGGTGGAATAAAGCTAGAAACTTATTACAGCTGGATTTCGATCAATCTTGAAAGAGTCAAGAGTTTCTCTATTTTTGTGTGTTTTAGGACTAAAAATGTTCATTTTTCACATACGTTGAAGACTATTTGAGTTAAGGATATATAATCAAGGACCAAAATAGTCCAACCTCTATAAATAGCCAATCACTTAATCTAAAAAGTAGGAGTGTATAATTAGTGTATAATATATATATATATGTACCAGTTAAGAAAGGTAAACAGTAAATTCGTCGGGCTATTTGCGTAATGATTCTATTCCAAAAGAGATTTCTACATTCCTATACACTATATGAAACTATATTACCCTCCATACTCAGGATTTATATAATTATATTTTATATACTCAATTATCATTTATGTGCATTTTAAGGGAATTAATGATAATAATTAGTCCTAAAATCACTCTAATGTATCTTCCACTCCCCCCCAGGTATCTCTCTCCACATCCCACCCCCTCCCCCCACGTATCTTGCACAAGAGAGCAGCAATTTCACCATTGACAACCATTAAAAAGTTTTGAAGCTTTGAATCAATTTAATGCTATGAAACTTAAAGCTTTGAAGTTCTTTAACTGATGGTTCGAAGATCAATCAACAAAAAAATTTATTAGTCGTTCAAAGTTTTGTAAGTTCACTGCAATATTTTGCACAATCTAGCTGGTCACCTACACATTAGAAGTGAGAGAAAAAGTTTAGCTTTTTGTTTCGTTGTTTCCCTTTAATTCGAATTTGGGTTTTCGAAAAATATTATTTGTTTAAATTGGGTTGTTGCAAAGAATTGGGATTCTCTCTATGTCTCTTTCTATCTCTCAATCCTTAATTTCAGTAATGTAAAGCAAAGGAAAAGAGAGCAACAATTCCACCATTGACAGTCATTAAAAAGCTTTGAAGATTTAAATTCGAATTTGAATTTTCAAAAACCATTATTTGTTTGGATTGGGTGTTGTTGCAAACAATTGGGAATATGGTTTGGAGTTTATATCTCAATTTGAAGGTGTTTTGGTGAAGATTAGACTTGATTTTGGCTGAATTTTAGATTGAAACTCGAAGAAGAAGACATGAGATATATTATATTTACGAAATTGTAGTAAAATTGTAGAAAAATTATATTATGTTGTTTATATATATATATATATATTTTTTTTATTTAACTATTGTATGAAAGTTAAACAATATTGTATAAAAATTATATTTAAGTTGTATGATATTGTAGTTGTATATAACTAAGTAGAAATAATGTATGAAAATTGTAGATAAATTGTATAACATATAATTACTTGTATGAAATTTATTTTTACTATGTATAAATTAGGCACAAAATATACAAAAGACATATTGTATAAATTTTGTCTAATATTTATATGTAAGTTTTATGTTATTGTAGTTGTATTTAACTGGGTAGAAATAATATATGAAAATTGTAGATAAGTTGTATAATAATAATTAGTTGTATGAAATTTGTTTTTACTATGTATAAATCATATACAAAATATACAAAAGACATATTGTATAAAAATTATATTTAAGTTGTATAATATTGTACTTGTATTTAACTGTGTAGAAATAATGTATAAAACTTGTAGATTAGTTCGTTTGAATCCTAAAAATATGCTCAGCTTGTAAGCAAACGAAATAGTACGTACTCTTTAATTTAGATTTTGTATATACAGATTTTTCCTCTAATCCCATATTCAATGTCAATTGTTTTGCTCAAAATTTGTCCCGTGGAGGGCAGTCTTCCAAATAATGGACCCATGTCAAATTTTTGTTAATAGTGATGGGATTGATTTTTCTTTTCTTTCTTGGAACCTTCCCTTGTCACCGTACATGGGAGAAAACAACTACGTAGCAGAAATCATTTGGCATTCAAGTATTATTATTATTATTATTATTATAAATTCCCTCGTCATTCCTAACAGTTTAATTAACAGAATAATGGGGGAGCCTTGAGGGGTGGAGCAAAATAGTACTGTTGATGATCTTGAGGGCTGGAGTTGGTGGTAGCTGCTTAACTATTTTATCAGTGAAATAGTTTAAAATAATGGAAGATCTGGAGAGAAATGAGAGAGAGGAGGAAAAAAATAGTTTAGTAAGACTATAAATTTATTTTTCTTGTGGTTTTCTTATTAAAACGAGTACATTTTTCTATATCAATTATTCCCATGATATAGTTAAAAATTGGCGTTGGTCATATTTGATTTTGACCAACTGAAGTAGCGTTTTTCAATTTCAGCAGCAATTCATGTGCAAATTTCAGCAGCAATTTCAGCAGCAACTCAAATGGATCAAGTTGTATTATAGGAAGGGAGAGGGGAAGGGAGAGAGGAGAGGAAAAAGGAAATGGTGTAACTAATCCCTTGATTGAAGCCACAAATAATGAATTGGGAGCCTTTTAAGGTGTATTGTATATATTTTGTAAATAAAACTTGTGTAGGTAGGATAATTTACTAAATATGGACATTAAAGGTAATAAAGTTTCCAATAGTGTATAAGAATGAAAAAAATCCCCAAATGGAGCCCCGAGCCCAACTACAGAAGGCCCATATTCAGCAAAGTCGGGTTGGCATCACATAATTGGCAGATCCAGCGGAGTCGGAAACTTTCTCGTCTCCTCTCCCTTTCATTGGCAACCACTTACTCCATCCACCCGACCCTTTTTCGTTTTGCTGAAAACTATATAACCAACATACGTCACATGCTATCCCACACACTTCGCTCATGCGTGCGTACCACGCCCCATTCAGAATCCACAAGAATGATGGGACCCGCGGACTATGCAGACACCTCCCGTTTCGCGCGTGGAGAATCCCTCTTTGAATGCGCTTTGCCCTAGTCGTCTGCGGAGACATCCTTCTCTCCCTATATCCACCATGAACCACCACCGTCAGCGACTCCGATCACCTACTTCCATCCCTTTCCGATTTCTTCCAATCGGCCGACTTGCAGCTCAATTTTCTCGCCAATCTACCAGTTTCGCAGTGTTTCCTTGTAAGGTAAAAATAATTGTTTTATATTTGTTTTCTCGTATTCAGCTCTTTCGATTTTGTTTGTCTAAGAATTTATGAGTTTGGTATTAAATTCGAGATTTTGATTTGGTTTTGAAGGGTTAAAATGGATCCAATGGATATCGTTGGTAAAACAAAGGAGGATGCTTCGCTTCCCAAAGGTTTTCCTCTTCCTTCTCCATGTTCTCCTTTTGCAGCTGCGTATGTGTGGTATATATTCATAGAATGATCTATATTTCTCTGTTTTTGTAGCTATCGTGATTCTGTATTTTTTATAATATATTTTTTGGTGAATTATCATGTTATTCCTGTTTGGTTTGGTGTTAAAACCTAATGTTACGAGATTTTGAGCGGATGAATAAGGAGTAAGCAGAGAGTGATATTAATTTCTCTTGGAGAAGGGGTTAGGGTTACTAAAAGCTATTGTAGCAATTTTTACAAGGCTGTGAGACAGTGGCGGAGCTGGATTCAAAAAAATCTTGTAGTGTCATACCTAAGATTTGAACATGTGACCTATAGCAATTTTTGTACCCCCTAAATCCCTTTACCATTACACTAGAATCTTCCTCATGGAAATGGGATTCAACAGTTTATATATAACCAAAAAAAATCATTTTTGGCCTTTTTCACTCTACAATTTTCTGGAAGGGGGTTCAATTGAACCCTCTTGCCTCCCTTTAGCTCCTCCCCTGCTGGGAAAGGGGATTTTGTGAAATATTTCCGAAGAGGGTAAAAATTGATTTGCGCGTGACTTAAGTGATACTAACTGCTTCTGAAAAGAAATATGAATTTATTAGATAATGAGATTGATGATTTCAGTTGCTAAAGCCAAATAGTGGTCATATTGAAGTTTTTTTTGCGTTTCTGGTTTCACGTTATAATCTTTTTTGTTGTCATCATGTGCTTGTTATTTGGGATAGAAATGTGATTTTTCCTGATGGTTACTTATCTGTTTGATTTGCTGAATATTATACTGATTGTAATATTTTCTATTCTCAGCAACTATGACAAAGATTATTAAAGAGATGTTGCCTCCTGATGTCCGGGTTGCCCGAGATGCTCAGGATCTTTTGATTGAATGTTGTGTAGGTGAGTTGATTTTAATGTGTCTGATTTAATTTTTGAGTTTAGTTTAAAGTTCTTTAAAGTTCTGTTAATGTGATTTAAAGTGTTGGCCGTTGCTTTTGCTTCTAATAGCATCTATGCCTCTCTAGTCTCTAGAATATTAGGGGGAATAAGTAATAATCTGTATTTACATTGGAGGACGACGGTTGACTAGGAAGTTTTTTCTCTAGTTGTTTGTTAGCCCTTGGTTGTCACTTGTCACTCTTCCGATTTAGTGTTGTGGGACCCAAGACAGAGGATGTGATAAGCATTGAAGTTTAGGGCATAGTTGGGTAGACAGGTTACTATTAAAGGCATTCAAGTTCTTTTTAACTCATCTTAAGTTGTACTCCGTAGATGACTCCTGGTAACTCAAAAAGTGAGAGTTCTAATGAAACTTGATCATACTCTGTTATACTAACCTATTCCTTAATCCTTTCTTATAAGTTAACCTATTCCATAATCTTTTTGTTCATTCAAGATCTTTTGGGATGTGGTTGGCAGAAACAAAGTGTAATAATTTATTTCGTTACAGTGCTTTTATTTACCTACTTCCATTGATGTTTTTGATAAGCATATTTCCGTTAATGTTTTGGTGGGTGATGTTTGTTTGCTATTTGAACAGCATTGAAGTTTCTCCTATCTTCTTTCCTTATACTAGATTATATAATATCATCTCTTTAGCTTGAATTCATACATGTCGAATCTTCTTAATGTGGTTATTTTTCTCATTTGCATGGTGTTCTGCCTTTCATTGTTATTGTGCAGAGTTCATCAATCTTATCTCATCAGAATCAAATGAAGTTTGTAATAGAGAAGATAAACGAACAATTGCACCAGAGCATGTACTCAAGGCTTTAGAGGTACTTCTTGATCCTGCAGTTTCTCTATTATGTTCATCATCTTCATCTTGCTTCTTTTGCAATTCTCTGTCTTTTTCACCTGTAATCACCCTTAGCATGAGCTCATTTGAAGTTGATTTAAAGAAGTTCAAACCTACTTCTCATCCTAGCTCATGAAGTTGCACAATGCCAATAAGGATGATGAAATGCAAATGTTGTTAATTACTTTCATGTTTGATTTGCTAGTTTGTTTCTCCCCCAAACGTGATGTTAGGCCTTATCAATTGCAGAGATCACATTCTAGTTTCTTTTCGTCTCAAGGAACAACCTTTCATTGTGAAATCCATTTACCAGTTTTAACCTTTAAGTGTGGTACAAATACTTCTTCAATTGTATGTTGAGTGACAAGAAACCTTAATTAAAATAGTATACTTTTAGGTTATTTTAATATGTTAAGCTGTGAAAATTGTTGGATATCCTTCCGTTTCCTTGGAATTGTGAATAGCTTTTGTCTTTCAGGTTCTTGGCTTTGGGGAATATATTGAAGAAGTTTATGCTGCATATGAACAACACAAACTGGAGACTGTGGTACGTAAGGGCTCGTTTCTGTCTCCTTACATGAGTTGGAATCTATGAATGGCCTAAAATTAGGACGTTTTAAAAAATCCTTCTGCTGTTGAAAGGAAGTATCCTACCTTTCATGGATGCGTCACAAAGTGTTATATTCTTTCCTCTTCTTTTTTCCCCTCACCTTTGATCCATAAACCTCTGCACATGGCTAGAGAATTAGCCGATCGTCGTGCTAGCTGACATTTGTTTTGAATCCGATAATTTTTGCAACCATGTGAAATGGTGAAAAGATTTTCATTGACGATTGCCCTTTGCTTTGTGTTTCTTCCACAGGACACTGTGAGAGCCGGGAAGTGTAGCAATGTAGCTGAAATGACTGAAGAAGAAGCGTTGGCTGCGCAACAGAGGATGTTTGCTGAAGCACGTGCCAGGATGAATAGAGTTGTTGCAGCTCCGCCCAAACAACAAGACTCAGAAGCAGAGCAAAAATTGGATAGCTAACTTTAGGACCTTTTTTATTTCTGTAGGCAATCAGCACCTTACAGTCGTTTTAGAGGTGGTTTCTCTTCTGTCATGTACAAAAAGATCCTGGCACCTGCGCTGGCTTGCCGACTTGAGTTCAATTTGTACTCTTTTAATTATGTCCATATTTTCTGTAATTAGTGAATTTGCTTTAGAATGGCCTCTACACTCAACAAGTGCTTTTAGTATATTTATGTTAGTCAGAGTGGGAATTGCTAGTGCTCTTTATCATCAGTTGGCTCTTCACACTAATTGAACGACTCAGCCCCCACCAGGACCAATGTGATTGATTTCTTCTGGGTTTGCATCTTTATTACTTTTACCTAATAAAAATTGTAGGACGAATGATGAATGTGATGGTCGATATACACTTAATTGGTCATAGTGGCTTTACAACTCAACTTATTGCTCATGGCTACAATGCTAGGGTTCTTGTAGTTGCCTTATTGGTATTCCCTGTTTACTTTTGATCCACCTTTATTCCTGTCTTCAATTTTGCTGGCATTTGAATCCTAATCTCTTATAGTTTTCACACACACCTTTGTCTGCTGGGTCGCAACTCGCAAGTCTTTTGCCTTGCCTTGGACTCTTGGAGAGAGAAACTAAAAGAAATTAAACAGTGAAAATGATTTTCCCTTGCCTTGGACTCTTGGAGAGAGAAACTAAAAGAAATTAAACAGTGAAAATGAAAAATAAACATGCCTATGGGTGTGTTTGGTACGAAGGAAAATATTTTCCGTAAAATGTTTTCCAATTTTTCCATGTTTGGTTGGCTTAAATGTTTTGAAAAACATTTTCCTTATCAACTCATTTTCCTCCCATTGGAGGAAAATATTTTCCTTATCAAGAGAAAGGGAAAACATTTTCCAAAACTCCTTCTCAACATTACCCGCCCTCACCAACCCACCCCGTCTCTAAAAAAGTTTTCTTTTTTTTAAAAAAAAAATATTTTAATTTTTAAATTTCAGTTTTTCTGCTTACCACCCACCTATCCCCTCCCCCCCCCCCCCCCCCCCACCCCCCCCCCGAAAAAAAAAATTTACCCTTATTATTTTTTTGCAATTTTAAATTTCTTTTTTCATTTTTCTGCACCACCCGCCCCAATTCTCCCCCTACCCCTAACCCCCCCCCCCCCCAAAAAAAAAAAATTTTTTTTTACTTTTTTTTTTTGTAATTTTAAATTTCATTTTTTCATTTTTCTGCCCCCTCCCCCACCACCGCCCCGGACCCCCCCCCCCCCCCCCCCCCCCCCCCCCCCCCCCCCCCCCCCCCGAGTGCACACCCCCCCCCCCCCCTCCCCCCCCCCCCCCACCCCCCCCCGCCCCGTAAAAAAAAATATTTTTTAAATATATTTTTCAGTTTTAGTTATTTTTTATCGGTTTAAAGGTTAAAATTTTTACAAGTACCAAAGTTATGAGTTCAGAGGTTTATGTGTTTAGAAGTTTACGGTTTAGAAATTATAAAGTTTACGGGTTCGAAATTCTGCGATTTCAAAAGTTTAGCGGTTCGAAAATTTATGAAATTTGTGGATTCAGAAGGTTGTTGGTTTGAAAGTTTATGGTTTCATGTTTATTATGTCTAAATTATTTATGAATACTCTTGAGAAGTCATTTTCCTTAATTTGCGTACCAAACACCGGAAAATGGATAAGATTACTACTTGTTTTCCAAGAAAACATTTTCTTGAAAAACATTTTCCACGGAAAACATTTTCCGTTATCCCAAACACACCCTATGTTTCTGTAAAAATAGCACGGTCTAGCCAGTTTTCGGACCGGTCATTCAAAAATAGCTAGCGTTTACCAAGTCAATGAAAAATAGCCACTATTTTGCTGCAACAGAGACCGGTCCAGCATAATATACTGGAGTTCGTTTCACCTGTGTATGAACTTCCAGCATATTATGCTGGAACTCCTCACACGGAAAGTTTGAGCATAATATATTGGAGATTCGAGCACTTGTGTATGAACTTCCAGCATATTATACCGGACCGATATACTTTGTTGGAACTCCAGTATATTATGCTGGAGTTCCAACATAATATACTGGCGTATTTTTTGGATTTTGAACAGTGTTTTCGCTCAAATTTATCTTTACATGAAAAGTGGCTAAATTTTGATTACTTTTAAAACTGGGCTATTTTTGAAGGACCACTTGTAAATCTGGCTATTTTTTAATTTCTCCTATGTTTCTCCATTTCATTCAGGCCCACAATATCAGTTCTGAAGGTTGGCCTGGTGATATCTGAAAAACAAAAGGAAAGAGGATGAGGGAACAGTAAATCCTGATCAGAGCGTCAGCTTTGATGCACTGTGTATTGCAGGTTACTGAGTCTTGAGTCGTTTCATGTCTTTTATATGGTTTGAGAATTGAGTGATTGCTGAGCTGAGGCAAACATCATCACTATCTGTTCCCTTTTAGATATGGGGTGCAGGTTTTATCATACGAACAAAACATGAAGCAGAACGTTGTGTTGGGAGGATGTCTACTGCAAATAGTGATGTTTCGTTGGTTCTCTCTTTCACTATGATTTTCGTGACCACCTCCTTTTTTTTAAACACTGTTTTTGTTCAGGTCAAAAAGAGCCAGTCAAGGCTACTTCTTTCTCACCATACCCCACAAGAAAGTGAAATAACACATCTCATGTCTCCCTTAGATTCCTTTCTTTATTTCAATACATTTACCTTTCTCTCCCCACACCCTCAACCTCAAGCCTTCTCCCCTTTCCCTATTGTTTTGACACTCCTTAAGTCCCAATTCCCACGACAGTATGTGGGGACGCTTGTGTCAGATTCCTATTTGCTCGAACAAATAAGAAAAGAAAAAGGAAATCCATTTAATAAAGAAGAAACCAGAATCTTCCTACCCCTCAGACCTCATTCTCCCCTTTAAAGGTGCAGCCTACTCTTGATTTTTCTTTTCTCAGATGAAGACAATCATGGCTAAGAGTTTCCAAGACTTGTCTTCTAAGAGGCAGTTCCACTGGACAGCTAAAGTCAGCAATGAAGAAGAAGAACAAGAAGTCGCACTAAAAGATCCATCTCCAAAACCCTCCTCGGACATCAACAGAAATGAACAAGGGAAAACAGAGAACATAAAGTCTTCAACTTTGAATGCAATACATGAAAACAAGACAGAGGACAACCAGTTAAAACAAGAATCAGCTTCAGCTTCAGCAACAAGGAGGAAGCTGCAAACTATAGCAGTTGCCAGGCTAAAATCTGTTCTAACTTCACTCGGACGAAACAGAGGAAACTTACAACAAGGTCTTGGAACCAGAGTTGTAGGTACCCTATTTGGTCACAGGCGTGGACATGTACATTTTGCATTTCAAAAAGATTCCACTTCACAACCAGCTTTCTTGGTTGAGCTAGCCACTCCTATAAGTGGATTAGTCCGAGAAATGGCGTCCGGGTTAGTTCGAATAGCATTGGAATGTGACAAAGAGGAAGAGAAGAAAGCAACTAGACTTACAGATGAACCTATATGGAGAACTTACTGCAATGGAAAAAAATGTGGTTTTGCAAACAGAAGGGAATGTGGGCCAAAAGAATTGCAGATTCTAAAAGCTGTGGAGCCAATATCAATGGGAGCTGGTGTTTTGCCAGGGAATGGAGGAGAAGAGAGTGCTGATTCAGGGGAGATTATGTATATGAGGGCTAAGTTTGAGAGAGTTATTGGGTCTAGAGATTCTGAGGCATTTTATATGATGAATCCTGATAGTAATGGAGCTCCTGAACTTAGTGTCTATTTGCTCAGAGTTTAAGGTCTTAACGACTTATTAGAATCTTAGATTAAGTCCTGTTCAACTGAATATAATCTTTTCTTGATCCATGGTTATGGGGGTTTAGCAATGTTCTATGTTTTTTATTTCCTTTTTGTCTTCTTATTTTGACAACAAAATCTGGTTGGTGAATGGAAACTGGATTACTGTATTTTTTTCTTTTTTTGGGTGGAATGGAAATATATGTTGCTCATATTACCTTAGTATAATAGCAGGTTCACTGGCATAATATCCTCATTTGGTTGAATACTGCATGATCAGATGAGACAAATATTTATTCTTTTTGTCCTCTAATTCTCTGCTGATGCCATGGCATTTTGGCTCATTATTTGTTCCGGTATCCACCAAAGTTTGGAAGGGAGCATTGGCGTAACTGGTAAAGTTCCAGAAAATCACGGGTTCGAGCCGTGGAAACAACCTCTTATAGAAATGCAGGTAAGACTATGTACAATAGACCCATGTGGTCCGACACTTCCCCGGACCCCTCGCATAGCGGGAGTTTAAGTGTACCGTGCTTGCTGCCCTTTTTTATCCATCAAAGTTTGCATTTTGTTACAATTTTTTCTTTCCAGATTGGTCTGTGGCATGGCCAACTGTTTGGATTCTGGAAGTTCAAATCACTAAAGAAGTTCTTGAATCTTTTACCACAATCATCTCTTTACTAACTTCTTCTTCATTTTTTTTTTGAATTGTGATGACAAAAAGTTATTCCCAGCAGATAAGAGACTGTAATAGGGGGCTTTGTTTTTCTTTTTCCTTCTTTTGTTGACTGCTTTTTACCTCCAAACTTTAAAGATTTGCTAGGTTCCTTTTCCTGGCAACTAGCTTGATACAATACTACATAAATTTTTGGCATCTGATCCAAAGTGTATAAAAATTGCATGTTCCAATCATTGGTTTTGGTGCATATCTTTGGTCTGGACTAGATCAAAGTAACATGAGAATCCCAAGAAGTTAAACTACTACTAAAGCTCAATTATAGAAGTTCTCAAAAGCAAAAATCAACTCAAAGTTTCCTAAGTTTCCTTCACTCACTGACATGTTACTCAGCTTCGAAACTTTCTTTCCCTTTACACCAGTAGAAGTTTCAAAAAAATTCCAGATTTTTGTATCTTTTATTGGCAGACATCTAATAAATAAGGATTAGATCACAATCTAGACAAAGGAAGAGCATTGAACCGCCCCTCAGTGTTTAGGAGCTCAATAAAGAAGGTTAAAAAAGGCAGCACGATACATTAAACTCTTACTATGCGTGGAATTTGGAAAAGAGCCGAAATTATATTAGGTATATGAAGGCAAAGTATTTTTTTGGTTTATGCGAGAAACTGTTTCCACGACTCGATTCCATGATCTTTTGGTCACATGAAGGCAACCCAATTGTTGCGCCAAGATTCATTTGAAAGAGAATTAATATCATATAACTAAAGGGATAGCTCGATGCACAAAGCATTCCGCATTTATATAGGATATTCTTGACCGGAGGGGACACCAAAGGCCTCTGCCCTTCCATCCCTTGGATAGATAGAGAGGGAGGGCAGAGCTTTTGGTTTTTTCATGTTGTCAAAGAGTTTGAACAAAGATTTTTTCGTGTTGTCAAAGATTTGAACAAAGAAAATAGATGGCGAGTGCCTGATCGAATTGATCAGGTCATGTAGGAACAAGGTTCAAGTCTACCGGTCTGTTAGGATGCCTCAGCTGCATACATACCCCAAGGGGTGTAATGTAGACAGTCTATTTCAATGCAAATATTAGTAACTGTTTCTCGACTCGAACTCGTGACCGATAAGTCATACAGAGATAACACTTTACTGTGGCTCCCCTTCATCATGTAATTAGGGGGTAGGTAATATATGATGCTATAAGAACTTAATTATGTGGAAACAAGATATATTCATTCAAACAAAAGTTTGTTTACAGTATGCAATGATTATTTTCCTAGTTTCAAGGCTTTCTATTCATTTGTATTATTTTTGGTATCTTTTATACAAAGTGAAAAAGAGAAGGTTGATGTTTGAGGGGCCATGATCTTAGTGGATGTGTCATGGAGTACAACAATCAAAGGTACAGAACAAATTAAGATTATTACATTTCACAGCAACCGAGGTTTTCTCTTGATCATGTTGTTATCATTATTCAAAGTTTCAATAGTTATTTGATTCACATAAATCTTTTGGTTGCTGGCGTGCTGCTTTACTTAATCAAATCAATTTTTAAGGAGGATGATCAAAAATTGCTGAGGAATTCTATTTTTTTTGTAGTCTGTCCCATCTAATCATGTATAATAATTTGCAAATTCTGTTGCAATTTGATATATATAAAGGAGGAAAATACTAACAAAAATGAAAATCTCAACGATTTCACAGGTCCTAGCAAGATATGACACAGTTTAAAGTGGGGCATAAACATCATTTTATCCATCTTTCCCCACCAAATAGGTGTTTTAGGTATGTTATGATTATTTTCAGTCTGCTACTAATTCTTCAATTATTAGGAAAAAGTATAGTGCATTTTACTTTTATTCATTTGGGTCATTACTTGTTAAAAAATTGCTTTTTTGGTGCTTATGCACCATCTTGTTTAAACATTTCCTTGTTTTTTGCATATCACACCAAAAATAAGTGTGCCTAGTTACACATCTTCATGCCTTGTCATGTGGGGCCAAAAGGGATTTAGGACCGTTGTTAAAAGATTATTCAAGAAATTTAGGTTAAAAAGGAAAAAAGAGAACGCTGGACCAAGGGTGACTAGAATTCAAATCCACCACAAACAAAAAAATATTTGGTCATTTCTTCTTATTTAACTAAGTTTTACTGTCAGGGTTACCTAATACACGTGCTTATGAGTGTAATAGGTACTTTGGTAAAATAATCGCAGTGTGTCCGATCCAAGCACAACGTTATTAAAAAAAAGGATAAAAGGGGAAACATCATTTATAATGATGTCAATGAGTTAACCAACTTCTAATTAGGCTTACACCTGGTATTAGCTGGATAACTTTCTAAGTTTTAATTCCTCTGAATCTTATTGTTCATTGACAATAACCCTTTTTTTCTTCGGAAAAGGGCTAGATGTGTTCCCGTACTATCGAAAATTAGTTATTAGTATCCTCCGTTATACTATTCTTTATTATCTACCCCCGTCGTTACCCATTTTAATATTTCTGCCCCCACATCTAACGGACTCTTATTTTAAGACACGTGGCACGATCTTAAACAATCTAACCATCTACCCTTTTACCCTAGTCGTTCAGCCCCGACCCAATATCCACCTACCCGAAGAAAACGATTTTAACCCATAGATATGGTTCTTCTCTAGAGCTGTCAATACGGGCGGGGCGAGGCTAGCCCAACCTAACCCATGTGAACTTTAGCAATTGACGGGCTGGGATGGGCTAGCCCACCATTTTGATAGGCCTTATAATGGTTAGCCCACCCCAACCCTACATGGGCTACGGGCCCCACGGGGCCGACCCATCATTTTTTAAAATATAATTTTATATTTTTTCTTTAAGTTCTAACCTAAAAAGAGATAAATATTTAAAATTTAAAGAAATCTAATTGGAAAAATTTCACAAAACTTAATAAATTTTTATACTGTTACAATATATCTCAATAAACACTAAAAAAGTAATAGACAAGACTATATTTCATTCACTAACTCAAAACAAACTATTCAAGAGAACGTCCATGATGCTTATGGGATATCCAACACATCATCTTCATCAAACAAATTTGCTTGTGAGAAGGTTGTCTTAGCATCTTCACTTTCATCTACATCTGCAATTCGTATGCAATATTAATTACTTATATATTAAGAATAATTAAAATTTTAAAACTGATTAACATTTTAAGCCTTTGATCTTTTAATATGATGAGCTTAATAAACTTTAAGCTTGGGATACTCTTCTTGTTATTTTTTTTGTCTATACTTTTTATATTTTATATATTTTAAATACGTATTTTTATTAGGCCCACGGGCCGACCTTGCCCAGCCTCACAAGCCACAGACTTACTCGGATCGGGCTTAAAAGCCTCATTTTTAAATGGGCAGCAAAAATTCTAGCCCAGCCCTGCTAAATTACGGGCTGGGTTGGGCTGGCCCAACGAGACAAGCTCATATTGACGACTCTATTCTTCTCCTTCGTTTATATGGAGGAACTGTTTCAGCCCATTTGAGGTTGCTGGATTCAAAAACAAAAATCAGAAAACTCTTTAACTTTCCTATTTGGGTTTGAGATCTATAGTAGAAATTTCAAGTTTGAGTTTTAAGAGTTTTCGTGTTTTAAATCAGGAACTGAAAACTCAAATCGTGGCTAATTGTTTGGACGATTTGGTATTCGAACACTTGAATAACTTTCAAGTTCTTTGTGATGCTGGTAGTTTGAGTTTGTGCGAAATTTTTTGAGATCCACCATTGATGAACAACCTTTAAACTTAGAAGTGGGTTTGAAGTTTGAACTCGAAAAAGACGAACTGGGTATCTTAATTCCGTTGATGTTTTGCTAGAATTGGTGCTTTCTATTGTAATTAGTATTGTTTATATGCAGCTTCAATTGTTAGTACACTATTGAAACTTTGATTGAAGAAGAAAAAGAATCTCATTGCTAAAAATTCGAGATCTTGGTTCACAAAAATTAAGAAAACAGAAATGCTATTGTTGAACCTTGAAGGTCTTGGGATTGAACTAGATTGGGAGATTATTTGGGACAATTTTGGACTAGATTTGGTCGACATTTGTAAGCTGAAAATGCAACAATTGTTATCTTTGTTTACTCTTGACTAGATTAGCTTAGCATTAATACGTATTAAGTAATATCTAGTCTTTTATGTTGCTTAGACCTGTGAAAAACATTAGTTTTTAAGGAGAAAGAATTTTGTAAAAAGAAAGAACTAATGCAAAGAAAGAAAAGAGATGGATTTAAGGAAAAGTTATAAATTGCACTGATGATGAAGTTAAGGAGCGTGAAAAAGGCAACCTAAATGGGTCTGGAGTTACGAGTTGATACACGATTATTAGAAGGACAGTTAGTTAGGGAATTCAAAAGGTAGTTAAGGCAGTTAGTTGGAAATTCAAAAAGTAATTAGAGTTAGTTAGAATTGTTACAAGAGTTAGTTGGAAGATGTATGCTGGAAGAATCTGTTAGTTGAAGAAATCTATTAGAAGCTCGATCATTTCATACAATGTATAGATATAAGTACATTTGTAATCAACAAAGTTACATGTATGAAAAGTTATCCATTTCCTATTCTACTCTGCTTTCTTCTTCTTCTTCTTCTTCTACTTCTTCTTCTTCTTCTTCTTCTTCTTCTTCTTCATAGTTGAATTCTCGAGCTTCTCCTGAATCAACATTGCGATCCTCGAGTTAGTTAAACTCCTGCAATCGCGTAACATTGGTATCAGAGCTTCCAATCCTTGGAATCATGGCAAAAGGTACTCGATCGACTGATATCTCAATTGAAGAACCAGTTGATCTGCATGAATTGATGCAGAAATTAGTCGCAGATGTTGGAGCTTTGATGGATATAAATTATTCATATATTTTAATATAAAAATATAATATTTTAGATATAAAACATGACCAATTTATATCCTATTCTCGCACTTTTCTAACAATTCTCGCAGGAAAAAGAATACATGGAAAAAGAGAAAAAGAAAGAACCTACAGTTCAAGGAAGAAGGATGCATCCGTGACAACTTCATCTAAGGCTACACAATATCAAGAGATACAAAAATTATGACAAATTCTCACCAAAATTTCATGACAAATTGCCATGTCAATTTCTCATCAAGGCCATATGATATATTGATACTATCTTGCAAGTTCTCACCAAGGCCTTGTAGGAATTTTCCTATAAATAGGCATATATTTTTAGAAGAAAGATCATCCCACTTTGTATCCAATTTCCTATCTAGTTTTTTCTAAAGAGAAAGAGAAGAGTAATCTTGGTCTATTTCTCTAGTCTCTCTTTGTAGTAAAAATATTCTTAGTCTTTTGAAAGTATTTTTTTAGCTTTTCTTACTTCATAATGGAGCTTTTTGTTGGGATAGTTGATGTAGCTTGATATAATTATAATACTATCTCAGTTTCAATACATTCTTGGCCTGAAACTCTATTTACATTTCATACTGTACTGGAATAATGATTTTTTAATCATTATTATCACATCTACATATTTTATATCTAAGTTATTCTTATATTAATTTTGTAATTCTCACGGAGCAAAATTAATATATAATAAATGATGAATAGAATATTAGAGTGAAAGTAATTTTTGGTAAGATTATTATTTCAAGTCTATAATCTTACTTTCCTCAGTTTTAATTCTCACGGAGGAACTGTTGAAGACAAGATTATCGATTTTTCTAGTAAAAATATTCTCATTTTGCTACACTTGAGCACAGAATATTAGAGTGAAAGTAATTTTCAGTAAGATTATTATTTCAATTCTGTAATCTTACTTTCCTCAGTTTTAATTCTCACGTAGGAATTGTTGAATTATTAATTTTCTAGTAAAAATATTCTCACAAAGTTTTTACTACGCTTGAGCACAATTCAGGCAAGATATTTCAATTTAATCGTCACTAGTTTTAAATCAATTAATTGACATAACCTCACGGAGTGCTAATTATTTATTTATTTCTTAGTGTAAAAATATAATTGTATTAGCAATAAGCAATTATTCTTTAGAGAAATACGTATGAAACTGGGCCCAACCCACAACAGAGAATTTGACCACAACGATAGTAGTCCCGCAGATACAGGCTGACTCTTTTTAAATCACAAACAAAATGTTGCACTTGTTGCAAAACAAGGGACTATTTTCGGGGTCATACATTGAAGATCCTCAACGGCACTTGAAGAATTTCCTATCAATCTGTAAAACTCAAAGGCAGCCCAGCGTAACTCAGGAAGCAATAAAGTTGTTGTTGTTTCCATTCTCAGTGACAGGAGTTGTCCAGACTTGGCTAAATTCACTCCCTATTAACTCCATCACGACTTGGGAGGAGTTAGTCAAGCAATTCGTGAATAAGTTTCATCCACCCAACAAGACTGCTCAGCAAATTGATGAAATTTTGAGCTTCAGACAGAAACCAATGGAAACATTGCAAGAAACATGGGAACGATTCAAAGGGATGTTGGTTATATGTCCGCACCATGGTATTCCAGAGCAGATATTGGGGAAGCGGTTTTACATGGGTCTGACAGATAGTGTGAAGGCTAATGTTGATGCTTCAGCTGGTGGAGCATTCTTGAGCAAATCATGGAGAGAAAGCCAGATCCAGCTTGACAAGATGGCACATAATTCGGGGTGGACAACCAGGAATGCACCTATCACTCCAGTAGTTCACTCAGTGGCCTTAGATCCAGCCAACACTCTTGCTGAGAATATGGCCACCTTAATGACACAAATGATCATACTCACCAAAAAGGTGGAAGACTCAGGGCAGAAGCAGCAGGGGCACATTGTAGATACAACCAATGGGGGATTATGCACATCTTGAATTAGTCAGCCAATTGGTAGCCAGTGGAATGCGGAAAGTGATCATCATCACTACCCTGAGAATATGAATTCTGTGTCTAATTATGGGGGCCAGAGACAGGGTGATCAGAATTGTGGCCAACAGATTCAGCCATACAGGCCAGTCCGACCGCAACACAACAATGGAAATATGGGGGCCATGCGACCTCACGATAATGTGGCGCCCTACCAAAGGCCTCAGGGGTACAACAGCCAAAATCCGCAGCAGAGTTATCATCCTCCTCAACAGCAACATGGTGGGAGACAGGAAGATGGGTTTGCTAGACTCGAGGCAATGATGCAGCAGGTTATTGGGTCAAATGCAAAAATAAGTGAAAGAGTAGATGCACATGAGTCAGGCATAAAGAATATTGAAGTGCAAATGGGCCAGATCTTGATGTCTTTGAATAATCGTCCTCAAGGGACATTGCCTGCAGACACTCAGGTAAATCCAAAAGATCAAGGCCCAAAGAAGCTGATGGCAGTGAGTCTACGTAATGGCAGAGACCTAGACTTGGAGCAAGAGAGGGCTCGAGAAAGCAGACAGGCTGAGACACTTGTACCAGTGCCCATTGAGCTAGATGATTAAGCAAAACTGATAGAGGTGACAATACAGCCTGCCCAGGAAGAAACCAACACACAAATTGAGGCTGAGAAAGAAGCTGAGACAGCCCAGGAACCGGTAGTTGAGGTGGTGTCTGACAAAGAGAAGACCCAAATCACTGGGAAGAAGAGACCTCCAGCACCATTTCCATAGAGGCTGGCCAAATACCAGAAAGATGCACAATACAAAAAATTCTTGGAGATGTTGAAACAAATTCAGGTAAATATTCCATTGATTGATGCTTTGAAAGAGATGCATGGTTATGCAAAAATGATGAAGGATTTGATGTCCCAAAAATTCGACTTCCAAGACTTGGCCACAGTGACTCTAACTCAGACCTGCAGTGTTGTGGTGACTAGACCAGTTGCTGAAAAGTTGTCTGATCCAGGGAGTTTCACAATTCCCTGCACCATTGGTAACTTTGCCTTTGCCAAGGCACTCTGTGATTTGGGGGCTAGCATAAATCTTATGTCCCTGGCGATTTATAAGAGGTTGGGGATTGGAAGAGCTAGACCCACGTCTATGTTGTTGCAGCTGGCTGACAGAACTGTGAAAAGACCCTCAGGTATTTTGGATGACGTGTTGATACAGGTAGGGAAATTTGTGTTCCCTGCAGATTTTGTAATTCTGGATTGTAGAGTGGATGAAGAAATTCCTATAATTTTGGGAAGGTCGTTCTTGGCCACAGGGCGAGCCCTCATTGATTGTGAGACTGGGGAGCTCAAGATAAGGTTGAACGATGAGGAGATAACATTCAACGTGTAGAAATCTATGAGGCGACCAAGTGAATTCGTCAATTGTTCTCTTATTGATGCCGTGGATGTAATCATGGAAGAGGATGATGAGACATTGACTATTAAGGATCCTCTTGCTGCATGTCTTATGAATTTAAATGAGGTGAATGGGGAAGAATTGGCAGAATGGGTGCTGGCTCTTGAGGGCAAAGGCTTTTGGGAGAGATCACTTGAATTTGAGCCCCTGCACTTTGAAAAAAGAGAAACTCCTCCAGCCAAGCCATCCATAGACGAACCACCAAAGCTGGAGTTGAAGCCACCGCCCGCCCATCTCAGGTATGCGTTCCTAGGACCTAACTCCATATTACCTGTTATTATCTCATCTAGTTTGTTAGATGTGCAGGCACAGCAGCTTTTGCAGGTACTCACGGAGTGCAAGACAGCCATTGGGTGGACCATGGCAGACATTAAGGGGATCAGCCCGGCATATTGTATGCATAAAATTCTGCTGGAAGAGGGGCACAAACCTTCCAGGGAGCACCAAAGAAGGCTGAACCCCAACATGAAGGAAGTGGTGAAGAAGGAGATCATTAAGTGGTTAGATGCGGGTATCATTTTCCCCATCTCTGACAGCAATTGGGTTAGCCCGGTGCAATGTGTTCCTAAGAAGGGTGGTATGACGGTGGTAAAAAACGATAACAATGAGCTGATCTCTAGAAGAACCGTCACAGGCTGGAGAATTTGTATGGACTATAGGAAATTGAATCTGGCCACCCAGAAAGACCACTTCCCACTTATAAACATGTAATTTTTGACCCTCCCCAAGATTTTACATATTTTAGCATTTAAATATTTAGTTTAGGTCTATTATGGCTATTTCAACTAGTTTTCACTCTTTTACTTTATTTTATCACAAAAATAAAANTTTGACCCTCCCCGAGTTTTTACTCATTTTAGCTTTTAGATATTTAGTTTAGGCCTAATATCGCTATTTTACCTAGTTATAACTATTTTACTTTATTTTGTCACAAAAATAAAAATTACAAAAATATTTTTTTTATTTAGGTTATTGATATTTTATCTTGTTACTTTTAGTTTCTCTTCCTTACATTAAATTCAAAAATACAAAAATAGTTACACTTTGTTTTCAAGGATATTAGTGTTTTAGTAGTAGTATTATCTTAATTTTGCGATGATTTTAATCTAATCTTATTATTATTTTAGTTTGACATTTGAAAAATATAAAAAATAGTTTCATATTTTATATATAATTTAGTTTAATTAATTAGATAGATTTTTGCAATATGTAGTATATTTAGCTTATATTAAAAGGTATTTAGCTAAGGTTTGGACATTTTTCTTTTAGTCCAATTTTAAGACCCAAATATGAAGCCCAAGACCCATGACCCATCTTCCCTTTTAATGCCCATCTCTTTTACTACAAACCGGAGAAATCCTAAGACCCATCTAACCGAGAGCAGCCGCCCACCTTCTTCTTCATCCAAAAATTCCAGCCATCCCTCTTCTTTCTTCCATATACACATAGAACCAAGACAACCCAAAAACCCTAGACCCCTTAACCAAAACCAGCAACTTCC
>NW_017672077.1:177165-221138 GCF_001879085.1 Nicotiana attenuata
CAAAACCAGCAACTTCCGGCGACCCCCCCCCCCCCCCGGTGTCACACCCGAAGACCATATTCTCAGCAGCTCGCCGGAATCCAAACACCAGCCCTAACACCGTAAAACCCACCGGAAACCAACCAGACCACCCTTGAACTTCGAACACAGCCCCCCTTCACCTCACCAGACCCGCCGCCCACCAGCTGCTCACCACCGCCGTCCACAATACCAGCGACCCCTTTCTCGGAATCTCTTCACCCTTACACCAAAAAACCAATCGCTCCTCACACTCAAGCAAACGCACAGCACCAGAAACAGAGAGTGAACGAAAGGGAGGAGGGGAACGTCCACTTCCCTCTAGGTTGTAGTTTCGTTATCAAGGAGGTTGTTCTTCCGTATTTTAAATTCCAGATTTGATTTGGACAATTCTTATTAATCCATCGGGAAAGATTTTTTTTACTGCTCAAGTATACTCAAATCCTTTTCTATTGAGTTGATTGGAGTTGGGTGCTGAAGACGTTCGAGATCGTCGAATTTTCGTCTGGTGTTCCGATTGTGGTCATTTTTCGGTTTGTTTTCTAAGTCGCAACTTTGGATCAGTCAATAGAAGGTCCAATTCTTTCTTTGTTACTCCATCTTTCTCAATATGATGCGTGTGTTCATGACTTAGTTCTGACTTGTGTGATGTTCTTCTCTCTTGAAATGATTTGAAGTTGTCTCACTAGCACATCTTAATGAATATTCAGAAGTCAAATTGCTCATTTTAATTAATCATAGTGATAGATCATAATTTGTGATAAATGAATCAAATAATCAGCTATTAGTTTAGTTGAATCAAAAATGCTATAGGATTGGAAATCGAAGGAATACATAACTGGGTTTACTGTTAGGTGCTTTAATGTTTCTATTTCATTATTACTAGTTACTTATTGAATGCTAGGAGCATGCTAGGCCGTCAACACTTGGTTAGGCAAGCCTTAGGATTTTTGTTAGTTTCGAGGTGAGGTCGTTTCCTTAGTTAAATTTTTCCGGGGAATGCCCCAAAGGATTTGTATATATTTTTATCCGGGGTATGCCCCGAAGTATTTGTATTTGGAGGCCGAAAGTAGAACTCGTAGTATTTTATTTTTATTTTTATTTTTTCTTAGGTGGGGATGACCTCGAGACTCGTGTGTGTTTATTTTGCTTTTCCGTGTTTATTTTTACCTCAATTTGAATTCTAAAAGCCAACTAGATCGAGTACGCAACCGTGACTTTCACGGGACTTGGGAAATGCCTAACACCTTCTCCCCGAGTCAAATGAACCCCCTTACCCAAATCTCTGGTGCGGACTTAGTTATGGAGTCCAAAGTGTTTTAAAGAAAAAATCATTCTTTAAAACGGTGACCTGGCACACTGAAACCAATGTCAGGTGGCGACTCTGAGTTATTTCCTTTTGAACATATCTTTTTGTCACTTTTCGAATTTGAAAATCCTTTTGAGCTTCAAAATCCTTTTATTATTTTTAAGAGGGTTAGTGAGGTTTGAAAAAAAGGGTGTGACAGCTCTGGCGATTCTGCTGGGGAGTTGCAGGTTCGAGCTGATACTTGATCTTGTTGGCTTTTAAGATATTCGGTTGAGGTGTTTGTTTTCTTTATTTGCTTTGTTTATTTGATTTGTTTGTCTTATTTGCTATTTTGTTGGTTATTTGTTTATCGCTTTTTCTTATATGTTTACCGCTTTATAATTGTCATCATCTGCATAACCATGGGTCTTTTTTCTGCAACAAGTCTTCCGGAGTACGTTTGAGCGTACACGGTCTTCTTGTGAGTCACTCTTGTCTTTAGGGGGTGGCTGTCACGACCCGGATTTCCCACCATCAGAGTCGTGATGGCGCCTACTCGTGGTAGCTAGGCAAGCCAACTTAATTACCTTTCCATCACTAGCAATTATCTTTAACAGTTTATAACATCAATATAGAACATAAAGTCTAATAAGAACAATAGCGGATGTTTGTCTTAAAATGATGAATTTAAAATGCGGAATAGTCAAAAACAACCTCTACCCAAGATTTGGTGTCACATTACTCACAAACCACTAAGAATAAACTAAATACAAAGGTCTGAAAGAAATATAACAGCTGTCTGTCTCGAAACAAGGAGGCAACAGTCTAAAACAAAACAATGAGAAGAGACGCCGGGCCTGCGGACGCCTGCAAGGCTACCTCAGTCTCGTGAATATGAATCGCCTGCTCCCGAACTACTGCTGCTGCTGTTCCTCAAAACCTGGACCTGTGCAAAAATGCACAGAAGTGTAGCATCAGCACAACCGACCCCATGTGCTGGTAAGTGTCTAGCCTAACCCCGGCGAAGTAGTGACGAGGCTAGACTGGACACCACATAAACCTGTGCAGTTATAGATATACAGCGGAAATCGAATACAAAGCAATTACCAACATGGGAGAGGAAACATGCTATGGGGAGTTACAATAATAACAATAATCCAGAGTAACAACTAAAGCAATTTAGGTTCACAGTGAACAAGGAATCAATACTCAAATGCAAACACATAGCCTCAATAATTGTTGCGGCGTGCAACCCGCTCCATAATTACCATTGTTGCGGCGTGCAACCCGCTCCACAATATCATTGTTGCGGCGTGCAACCCGACCCATATTACTTATCATATATCATTGTTGCGGCGCGCAACCCGATCCTCATATATTATTGTTGCGGCGCGCAACCCGATCCTCAACATCATTTAACAGTCTGCCTTCCCAAACAACAGTCATAATTAAGGGGCATAAAATAAGTAAATATTTGACAACCATCCCGGCAAGGGAAAGAATCCAACAAGTTCAACCAAACGTCCCGACAAGGGAATAATCAACAACGCTTTCTCTTTCTTACTTTCCTTATCTTATAATTCACTTTACTATTTTGAGCCAACGCTCCAAAGAATCAAGTGATCATATTACCGTTCACATGTTATTCACAACAACTAGGAATCCTCCAATAAACACGGAGTTCACAACCAAGTCACGATAATTACATTATAAAGACTCACGGTCATGCTAGACACCAATGTATAGATACTCGTCACCATGCCTATACATCGTACTCGATCACATAGCAATTAGCAACAAGAATCAACTCCTATTCCCTCAAGTTAGGGTTAAACCAAACACTTACCTCAAAGCTTTGAAATCCACTTAATCCTCAACTATCGCTTTACCTCGTGATTCCACCCCCAATACAGTGATATCTAGGCATAATTAATTCAACAATATCAATAAAGACTCAATGGCAACTTCTCATAGCCTAGATATAAATTTTCTAGCATTATTCCAAAAATACCAAAATTAGACACCGGGCCCACATGGTCCAAACTCTAGGCTCGAACCAAAACCCGATCACCCATAACCCCACGAGTGCAAATATATAATTTGTTTTAAGATTCGACCCCAAATTGAGGTTGAATCACCCAAAATTCTCAAAACCCTAACTCTACCCAAAACCCATAATTTCTACCTTGATTTCATGTTTTTAGGGCTAGGAATTCACTAATTAATGAAGGAAATTGAAGGAAACAAGTTGAACAATGCTTACCCAAGAAGTTTTGATGAAAGGGAGCTTCAATGGACGCCTAAGTGCTTGGAGAAGAAAGGGTTTCGTGTGTTTTTATGAAAAATCCCGTGCTATTATTCTGTTTTTAACTTAAAAATTCGCTGGGCAAAATTGCCCTATGCGATCGCGGAAATAGGGATGCGATCGCGAAGGGTACCACTGACTGGTCATCGCGATCGCGTGGAGGGTTACGCGATCGTGTAGAAGAACTACTGGGGGTCCAAAGATTTGGCTTACGCGATCGCGTGGTTCAAGACGCGATCGCGAAGGAAGACGACTCAGTGCTATGCGATCGCGTGGGGAAGAGCGCGATCGCGAAGAAGGAAATCCCTGTGTAAACATTGCAGAAAATTTGATATCATCCTAAGTCCAAAACCACCCCGAATACCTCCGCAAACACTCCCGAGCCCTCGGGGCTCCTAACCAATCACACACCCTAACTCAATAACATCTTACGAACTTACTCGAGCGATCAAATCGCCAAAATAACCTCAAAATCATTGGATCAAGCCTCAAAATCATCATTTTCCTTTCAAACTTCATAAACTTCAAACTTTAGATATTTAGGTCCGAAACACGTCAAACGACGTCCGATTTCGACCAAACTTTACAGAAAGCGCTTAACACATATTTAAGACTTGTACCGGGCGTCGGAACCAAAATACGAGCCCGATACCACAGTCTTTTAATCAATTTTTATTTCCATTTTCCTTAATAATTTCAGAAAAATAATTTCACAGAAAAATTCATTTCTTGGGCTCTAGACCTCGGAATTCGACTCCGGGCACATGCCCGAGTCCCATATTTTTCTACGGACCTTCCGGGACCGTCCAATCTCGAGTCCGGGTCCGTTTACCAAAAATGTTGACCGAAGTCAACCTTAAACATATTAATATCAAAATTCTTCAAATTTTTCATAGAATTCACATATTTCAACATAAAAGCTTTCCGGCTACGCGCCCGGACTGCGCACGCAAATCGAGGCATGTAAAAAAAATGAGGTTTTCAAGGCCTCGGAAGCACAGAATGAATGAGGACACAGGTGATGACCCTTTGGGTCGTCACAGTGCCGTGGGAGCGTGGAGTGGGCGGACAGCTAGAGTAGCCGCCATCGACCACGTGCCGCCCCGAATTGCCTTGTTAGTGAACCCCATATTTAGGTAAGCCTTTAGGTCATTCTTATTTGCATCATGTCATTTAGACCTAGTAGGGCTCGGTCCCAGGCACCGTGTCCCTTTGTAGGAAGCCCATCCAAATTATATAAAAAATGGGCCCGTGGCCCAAAAAGATATTCAATCATCCCTATGTGATACATGTTGCATCTTTGAGGGTAAAAAGGTCATTTGGCGGACCGATGTTTGGGAAAGAAGGGTGAAAAACGAAGCAAGTAGGGCCTAGTTATATTTTTCTTTCACAACTTTTTCAAAAAAAGACCAAAAAAAATGAAAATAAAAAAAATCCAAAATAAGATTTTGCACTTTCCCATCATTTTCCAAAAATAAAAAAAAAGAGAAAAAGAAAATCCAAAAAGATTTAACACTTTCCCATCATTTTCCAAAAATTCAAAAAAACGAGAAAAAGAAAATCCTAAAGGATTTTACATATTCCATCATTTTTCAAAAAGACAAAAAATATATTTTTTTCAAATTAGTGTCATTTTTTTAAGCTTTCTCCTATATCCAATCTTCCCGGACTACGCATACCTGATTTTCGTCTTTCGGGACGGGATACGTAGGCAGCCCACATAGGGTTTGGTCTTCCTAGTAAGTCTTAGGTTCTCGGCTTTGCGGGGTCTTAGTCAAATCTTGCATGTCTAGCCACTGTTGGCCACATCGGTCATTCTTGCAAAATGGGGTCATTTCGTAAAGTGGTTCAATTACCCATGTCTTAGGATCTTGAGTCCACAACTAGGAGTCATATTACTTTAAGGCACGTCCTTATTGAGTTTGCATCTTTAGCCACTTCTTGCCATATCGGCCGTTTTTGCAAAATGGGTTATTTCTGCAAATTAATTTTGGGCCATGATTATTGGGAGTTTGAAGCCATATAAGCCTTAGTGAGGCACTTTTCATGTCTTAGAGGCAATCTTGTTGAGTTTACACTTTTAGCCACCCTGGGCCACATAGGTCATTTTGCAAAAATAGCCCAATTATGCCTTGCATGTGTCCAATAGGAGATTCCATGGTGTCTTGAGTCACTTAATTTGGTCCTATTTTTCTCATTTAGGTGTGGATCCATGTACCAGGACTCGAGCATGACAAATACCTCAGGACCACTGCATTTAGGAGCTGCTTAAAGATACTTTTATGTTTTGAGTCTGTCATTCATGTTGTCTTTTACTTTCCAGTCTTGTACAGTAATATCGAGTCTTTTGTTATATTATTTCCCATTTTGTATTTGAAAAAAATAAATTAAATGAAAAATCCAAAAAGATTTTTGTTTTTTAGTTTATTTTGTCCATTACTTTTCCAGAACTACGCTTGATCTGATTCATGAGGGACATGATACATAGGCAACCTACATAGGATTCGACAGAATCATTTTTTAAAACTAAAAAAAAGGGGCGAAATTGTGGATGTGAGAATTGAGAGGAAAGAAAAGAGTGTTTGTGAGAAAGGAAAAAGAGGAAGAAAAATAAGCAAGCCAAGATGTGCTAGAAAAGAAAGAAAAGAGAAGGTTGAAATGAACAAAATTGGGATGATGCCAAATGACCTTGTGACCCTCGAAGTCATTCTAGAACCGTTAATTGTTGCTAGGGGCATTGCACGCATGTGATATTTCTATCTGATAAATGTCCTAACGCTAACATGTTGGCTTTGTTTTGCTCCTCTTTGTTACTTTCATTTTTATCATAACAGAGGGTGGTTAGTTTGTGGCACTTTGGCGATTCATCCATACATCACAAGGTCAAAGAGCAAGGTAGCCATGGCTAGCAAAGACTTGGACACAAGAGTTGTTGACCCGTCGAGGGAGATTGTGGAGTCGGAATCTGAATTTAAGGAGGAGGTCTAACAGTTGAAACAACAAATGTCTGAAATGTGTCAAGCATGGGCCAATGGTCAAGGACCACCCCTTTCTTATGCTTCCCCAGAGTTTACACCCATCTCGACTACTATCACTCCGGTTTCATTGTCTGATCAATTCTATCCATTTAGGTTCAACCTTTATCCCAATTGTACGACTATAGCTGGAACTTTTGTTGCGCACTCCCAAAGTGTGCCATTGACAACCAATCAGACAACTACTACAGTTATGCCTGTCTTCACCATCCCACAGCCGATGATGGTGTAGAGAAAAACTCATGAGTCACAATTTGCTACCCAGCAAGAACAATACCACTCTCCTGAGTACCACTCTTACCTATTTGATCTTCCTGCAAAGGTTGAGAAGCCTACCCAAAAGATAGCACTAGAAGAAATAACCCAAAGACTGAAAAGCTTAGAACAACAGTTGAAAAATATACAAGGGCTAGCAGGTCAGAAGAGTATTGCCTTCAAGGATTATGTATGTTCCCCGATGTTCGTTTGCCACTTGATTTCAAGACTCCCAAATTTGAAAAGTATGATGGACATGGAGACCCCATAGCCCACCTGAAAAGGTATTGCAATCAACTAAGAGGTGTGGGGGGAAATGAAGAATTACTAATGGTTTATTTTGGGGAAAGCCTTACGGATGTAGCCTCCAAATGGTTTATGGGTCAAGACACATCTTGCTGGTATGTCTGGGATGACATGGCCCAGGCCTTTGTCAAACAGTTCCAATATAACATCGACATTGCCCCAGACCGCAATTCCCTTTCAAACCTGAAGAAGAAACCAACTGAAAGTTTCAGGGAATATGCCATTAAATGGAGAGAACAAGCAGCTAGAGTTAAGCCACCCATGGATGACCACGAGCTAATCACTGTCTTCCTTCAGGCTCAAGAGCCCGATTACTTTCAAAATATGATGTCCGCAGTTGGCAAATCATTCTCGAAAGCAATCAAAATGGGAGAAATGGTAGAGAATGGCCTTAAGACAGGCAAAATTATAAGTCAAGAAGCTCTCAAAGCTGCAACTCAGGCTATCCAAATTGAATCTGGTAATTTTAGTGGCACGAATGAGAAGGTTGAAGAAATCATGATGACATCAGGGTCGAGAAGAGGTCCTAGAAGAACATCTCGAAGGCATGACCAGCCTCATTTGTTTTTTGACGATTCCTCTGAGAACCCACAATACTCTGTTGCTCCGCCCCAGTATGTTGTCCAGCCACCAAGACATCCTAGAAGCAGAAGCGAGCGCCAGCACCGCAAAATCTCCACCAGCCTCCACAAAATTTTCAAGTACCCCATAACCTACATCCAAGCCAGGGGTATAGAGGTAAACAAAGGTTGAAAGATAATTTTATACCAATAGGAGAGTCCTATGCAAGCTTGTTCCAGATATTAAAGCATTATGACCTGATTGCACCTATTCCACCGAACCATGTGGACCCGCGTGCAAGAAGCTTTGACCCTTCTAAAAGGTGTGAATACCATTCCAATGCCCAGGGGCACAATGTCGAAAGTTGTCGGGATTTGAAAAAAGAAAAGAATGATTCAAGAAGGGATAATTATGATCCAGGACAGTGACACCCAGAACATCGCACAGAATCCTTTACCTGCACATGATGATGCACACTTTGTGGGGATTATGCATAGTGACAGGGAGTATGAGAATCCTCTTGGGAACTTGCTAACTGAAGTTAATGATATTGAAATTGGTGAAGGTCCCAGTAATTTTGATGTGCAACCCAGTAGCTAAGATGTAGAGCTTGGTAATTGGAAAGACACTCCTTTCTTGGCTAGCCAGGGAGGAGTTTTGGTGGTTTATTTTGTTGTCATTTATGTTGTTCGGGTTATTTCAGGGTTGTAATCCGAATATTGTCTTGTGGCTCAACCCTTCTGCTTCTTATTTTTCCTAGTTCGTTTAGTGGTAGTAACTCGTCTAGTGTTATCTAGGATTGTTCCAGGGTTGTAACCCATGTCTATTTTGCTTGTTTTGTTCAAACCCTTTTCACCATCTGTCTAATGCAATCTCTTATTTTCTGTTAGTTCTAGTCAGTTGTTTTAAGGTCACTTTTCCTTTCATAGTTCCTTTCATGCTGACTCTAATGACATGACATGCGCGCATAATTCTCAGCCTGGTCTTGAAAGTTAATCTAATCATGAAGCAATGGCACATTTTTGAATATGATAAAAGGATGGATTTGAGGGAACAAATAAATATTTACGCATTCTAAGATAATTTAAAGCTTGAATTGAATGAAACTGAGGTAGTTAGTCTGGGAAATCAAGAGGTTGATAAGAGCATACAACAAGGAAATGTCTCTCAAGCAATTTGAGGTAGATCAGTCAGTGTTGAAATGCATTCTTCCACATCAAGATAAGGTTGAGTCAAGTTTGCTTCTAATTGGCAAGGGTCATTCATTGGGACAAAGTTATTGCCCATTGACACTTTTTGTTTGTGTTGATGCCATCAATAGATACTATGTATAATTTCTTTGCTTATCTTCAATTGCATGTTTGTACTTGGCATTTTTAAAGTTTGGTATGACGAAGGCATTTTATTCTGCTACCCAAACACTTTAATCCTTTGTTACCCCTTTTGAGCCTTATTTATTTTCTTTCATACCTCTCTTTTGGAATCAAGAGTAGAATTGGAAAGTAAGAGGAAGAAAAGAGAAGAAAGAGAAGAAAAGAATAGGAAAGAAAAAAAAAAGAGAAAAAAGAAGAAAAAGAGAAAAAAAGAAAAAAAAAAGAAGAAAAGAAAAAAGAAAAAAGAAAAAAAGAACTAAAACCAAACAACTTTTGTTTGAACTACGTTCGACCTGATTCTTGTCACCTCAAGATACGTAGGCGACCTTAGGGTTCGGTCACACCAAATAAAGTATTTCATAATCCCCCGAAATCAATAGTGGGGCAGATTTAATTAGAAATCCCATCAAAGCAAACATCCAAAAAAAAATCCCCAGACTCCAAGAAATTGGGGCAGAAGTTTTAATTTGGCCAAAAGATCTGATTCCAAAAGTTATAATTTTGAACCCTTTCATCTTAAATTATTTTTAGCCTTCATGCCACCCTTTCTTTCCAACCCTGTGCAAAAGCCTACATTACGGTCCAAAGAAAGACCTTCCGACCAATCTTTGAGGATGCCAAATCAAGTGTGTGGTAAAAGTATGATCTTCTTATATAATGGGTAATACCTTGTTCTCAACACAAAGAGAGAAATGATAAAATGAGAGAGTCTTATCGGTGAAAACCCTCATGGGCATCGTAAGGCGACGGTGAGTTGAAAAAGAGCAAAATGAGAGAGGCTTGATGGTGAAAACCCTTCAGGGCACTACAAGTCGACTGAGGATTGTGGATCAAATGGGACAATTAAAGCGTTAAAGCCAGTTCCACAGCTTAAAGGCATAAAAATAGTTGAAGATTAGACTCGCTTGACAGATCAGGCCACTTAATCCAAAATGCATGTCATGGTTAGTGGAGATGGACTTCAAATCAGATTAGTTTCTACTTTGTTCTTTTTCCTGGGTAAAAATATTTTCTTGTTAGATACTATCTCTTCTTGTTTTTCTCCTTATTTTGTTCCTCTTGTTTTATTTGAGTCCCTTTTGGTCAGAACAAGTGAGAAATGACTTCAAAATTTGCTACCAACTTTCCAGTTGCACAAAACGGAATTTGGCTAGCACATTAAAGTGGCATAAGACAGGAAAGAATAGTATGCGCACTGAGTTGGTAACAATCAATATGCTTTGGGATCCATGTGAAATGCAAATGTTCGGTAAATGTCAATTCATGAGCAATATGCAACAGATAGAGGATATTGAATCGAATGGAGCGGAGGTGTTTTCTGTGATAAGGGTTGAAAGAAAATGGGTAGTCGATAACAGTCAAGGTCGTCCAAGTTGAAATCAAAGTTATCTTGGCAAGTGTAGAAGCAGCCGCCCTCAAGGTCAAGGCCACAAACTAACCACCGCATTTAAACTCACAAGTCTTCTTTATTTGAAACAGGAACAAAGCAGTGCAAGCAAGTTGGTTCAAAAACAAAAAAAAAAGAAAGGAAAAAAAGAAGAAGAAGAGAAGAGCCGACAAAGGGGAGTTTCTCAAATCTTTGCCTTTATCTGTCTTGCTAGTGTGCATAAAATGTTTCCATTGCTCTTCACATTTTTCCTCCTAGGATAAAAAGTCCTAGTCTGATGGATTTTCCTCCTAATCAAATCTTACTCCGATGAATTTATCTCCTAAGATAGAAAACCTAGTCTGATGAATTTTCTCCTAGGATAAACGTCTTAGTCATGAATCCTTCTCCTAAGATTACAAAAAAAGGGACTTAGTCTGATGAATTTTTCTCCTAAGATACCAAAAAATACAAAGAACCTAGTCTGATGAATTTTCTCCTAGGATAGAAATCTTAGTCTGATGAATCTTTCTCCTAAGATTACAAAAAAAGGGACTTAGTCTGATGAATTTTCTCCTAGGATCAAAATCTTAGTCTGATGAATTTTTCTCCTAAGATAGAAAACCTAGTCTGATGAACTTTCTCCTAGGATCAAATCTTAGTCTGATGAATCTTTCTCCTAAGATAGAAAACCTAGTCTGATGAATTTTCTCCTAGGATCAAAATCTTAGTCTGATGAATCTTTCTCCTAAGATAGAAGACCTAGTCTGATGAATCTTTCTCCTAGGATAGAAATCTTAGTCTGATGAATTTTTCTCCTAAGATAGAAAACCTAGTCTGATGAATTTTCTACTAGGATAGATTTTAAGTTTTATTAAGTTATTAATCTTTAGTTTTTTTGAAATCAAGGGTCCCGCCTGGAGAATAGGGTCAGTTTTTACTTTAGTCAAGCTTAGTTTATAGTTTTTCGCAAGCTCAATCTTAAATCTAGGAGACGCACTTCCTAGTCTGGGTCATTCAGGTTCTATTCTTAGCAGACGCACTTGCTAGTCAAATATTCTTGGTTTGATTCACAGGAGACGCACATCCCAGTCAAATCTTTAGTTTTACTCTCATCATGGCATTAATAGCATAGGTGATTTACAGTTTTGCTAACAACTCACAAATCTTCCTAGTGCAAACTGGGGCAGAAAATTTAATTTGTTTTGTTGTTTTGATTGCAGGCACCCACCTGGAGAATGAGGGAATTCGTTTCGGAATTATTTCAAGTTTTGGCAATCAGGCGCCCACCTCGGGAACAAGGGAATACAATTCAAGTTTTAGCAATCAGGCGCCCACCTGGAGAACAAGGGAAGTCATTTCAGAATCCAATTCAAGTTAGAAGTAGCGGAAGCTCGTGGCAAGAATGCGAGCCAACAGTCCGAGATGATCAACAGAAGTAATCTCAATCCAGAACAAAAAAAAATAGAGAAAAAGAAAAGGGAAGTGAATCCAAAATGCAGAAGCTGAGACAAGAGGTGGATTGCTCAAGACGTGACTAAAGTCACAAGCATGGTGTGTCCGGTTTTGATCCGAAAAGCTGAAGAAGAATGAACTAGCACCTGCAACTAGCAAGCGTCAAGGTTCAAATCTAAAGTCTGCATGAAGAACCAATCAAGACTCAAGATCAAGCTTTAGAAGATTTATAGATAGGAATCTTGTAACTCATAGTTGACAGGCTTAGTTAGTCTTTTTCATTTTTTCATTTTGATGTAATAACAGGACCGCAGACCGGAACCTCGACATAATGGCACCTCGATCGGCTCTCCACCTCAGTATACTCCATCACCTCATTCACTTCTGAACTACACGTGGCCTGATTCCTTTATAGCCAAGGATATGTAGGCAACTCAGATACCAGGGCTCGGTCACATTCTCCTTTCTTTTAGTTTTTTGTCTCTTTAAATAAGGGTCGGGTCAAAAACCTGTCTCGTCATTCTTTGTCTGAAACTCTTCGTGTTTCCAGTCAAAGATGGGCAGCTGTAGACATGTAATTTTTGACCCTCCCCAAGATTTACATATTTTAGCATTTAAATATTTAGTTTAGGTCTATTATGGCTATTTCAACTAGTTTTCACTCTTTTACTTTATTTTATCATAAAAATAAAAATTACCAAAATATTTTCTTTATTTAGCTAATTGATATTTTATTTAGTTACTTTTAGTTTATCTACCTTACATAAATTCGAAAATACAAAAATAGCTACACTTTGTTTTCAAGGATATTAGTATTTTTAGTAGTAGTGTTATCTTAATTTTGTGATGATTTTAATCTAATCTTATTATTGTTTTAGTATGACATTTGAAAAATATCAAAAATAGTTTCAAATTTTATATATAATTTAGTTTAATTAATTAGGTAGATTTTTGCAATATGTAGTATATTTAGCTTATATTAAAAGGTATTTAGCTAAGGTTTGGACATTTTTCTTTTAGTCCAATTTCAAGACCCAAATATGAAGCCCAAGACCCATGACCCATCTTCCCTTTTAATCCCCATCTCTTTCACTACAAACCGGAGAAAAACCTAAGACCCATCTAACCGAGAGCAACCGTCCACCTTCTTCTTCATCCAAAAATTCCAGCCATCCCTCTTCTTTCTTCCATATACACATAGAACCAAGACAACCCAAAAAACTCTAGACCCCTTAACCAAAAACTGCAACTTACGCCGGCCTCCCCCCCGTCGTCACACCCGAAGACCACATTCTCAGCAGCTCGCCGGAATCCAAACACCAGCCCTAACGCCCTAAAACCCTCCGAAAACCAACCAGACCACCCCTGAACTTCGAACACAGCCATCCTTCACCTCACCAGACCCGCCGCCCGCCAGCTGCTCACCACCGCCGTCCACAATACCAGCGACCCCTTTCTCTGAAACTCTTCACCCTTACACCAAAAAACCAATCGCTCCTCACCACTCAAGCACACATACAGCACCAGAAATAGAGAGTGAACGAAAGGGAGAAGGGGAACGTTCACTTCCCTCTAGGTTCTAGTTTCATTATCAAGGAGGTTGTTCTTCCGTATTTTAAATTCCAGATTTGATTTGGACAATTCTTATTACTCCATCGGGAAAGATTTTTTTTACTGCTCAAGGACACTCAAATCCTTTTCTACTGAGTTGATCGGAGTTGGGTTTGAAGACGTTCGAGGTCGTCGAATTCCCGTCTGGTGTTCCGATTGTGGTCATTTTCCGGTTTGTTTTCTGAGTCGCAACTTTGGATCAGTCAATAGAAGGTCCAATTCTTTCTTTGTTGCTCCATCTTTCTCAATATGATGCGTGTGTTCATGACTTAGTTCTGACTTGTGTGATGTTCTTCTCTCTTGAAATGATTTGAAGTTGTCTCACTAGCACATCTTAATGAATATTAAGAAGTCAAATTGCCCATTTTAATTAATCGCAGTGATAGATCATAATTTGTGATAAATGAATCAAATAATGAGCTATTAGTTTAGTTGAATCAAAAATGCTATAGGATTGGAAATCGAAGGAATACATAACTGGGTTTACTGTTAGGTGCTTTAATATTTCTATTTCATTATTACTAGTAACTTATTGAACGCTAGGAGCATGCTAGGCCGTCAACACTTGGTTAGGAAAGCCTTAGGATTTTTGTTAGTTTCGAGGTGAGAGGTCGTTCCCTTAGTTAAATTTATTCGGGGAATGCCCCGAAGGATTTGTATATATTTTTATCCGGGGTATTCCCCGAAGTATTTGTATTTGGAGGCCGAAAGTAGAACTCGTAGTATTTTATTTTTATTTTTATTTTTTCTTTTATTAGGTGGGGACGACCTCGAGCCTCGTGTGTGTTTATTTTGCTTTTCCGTGTTTTCTTTTACCTCAATTTGAATTCTAAAAGCCAACTAGATCGAGTACGCAACCGTGACTTTCACGGGACTTGGGGAATGCCTAACACCTTCTCCCCGAGTCAAATGAACCCCCTTACCCAAATCTCTGGTGCGGACTTAGTTATGGAGTCCAAAGTGTTTTAAAGGAAAAATCATTTTTCAAAATGGTGACCTGGCACACCGAAATCAAGTCAGGTGGCAACTCTGAGTTATTTCCTTTTGAACACATCTTTTTGTCACTTTTCGAATTTGAAAACCCTTCTGAGCTTCAAAATCCTTTTATTATTTTTAAGAGGGTTAGTGAGGTTTGAAAAAAAGGGTGTGACACCACTTCCCTTCATTGATCAGATGCTTGACAGACTGACAGGGAGGTCCTACTTCTGTTTTCTGGATGGGTACTCAGGGTACAACCAAATCTCCATTGCACCAGAGGACAGAGAGAAGACCTCGTTCACATGTCCATATGGAATTTATGCCTTCCGGAGGATGCCTTTTAGCCTATGCAATGCACCCGCCACATTCCAAAGGTGCATGATGGCCATATTCACCTACATGGTTGAAGACATAATGGAGGTGTTCATGGATGATTTCTCAGTGGTAGGAAACTCATTCGATGAGTGCCTTACAAACTTGACCCGGGTGTTGAAAAGGTGTATCGAGACTAACCTTGTACTTAATTGGGAAAAGTGCCATTTCATGGTACAAGAGGGTATAGTCTTGGGACACCTGGTATCAAGCAAGGGAATCGAGGTGGATCGTGCTAAAGTTGATGTGATAGCAAAGCTGCCACCCCCCACATCAGTCAAGGAAATCAGGAGCTTCCTCGGGCATGCCAGTTTTTACCGAAGATTCATCAAAGACTTCTCAAAAATTGCCAACCCTCTGTGTATGTTGTTAGAAAAAGATCACCCTTTCGTGTTTTCTAATGATTGCAGGGTAGCATTCGAAGAGTTGAAAAAGAGGCTAGTCACATCACCCATCATTGTTGCCCCCGACTGGGAGCAACCATTCGAACTCATGTGTGACGTCAGTGACTATGCAGTGGGGGCAGTGCTAGGACAGCAGAAAGACAAGATAATGCACCCAATTTACTACGCCAGTAGAACGTTGTGTGGAGCCCAGCTGAACTACACCGTGACTAAAAAGGAGATGCTGGATGTGGTGTTCGCATTCGACAAGTTCAGATCATACCTGATTGGCTCTAAGGTAATTGTATATACTGATCATGCTGCTCTCAGGTACTTGATTGAAAAGAAGGAGTCCAAACCGCGCCTGATTCGTTGGGTTCTGCTACTGCAAGAGTTTGACCTGGAGATTCGTGACCGTAAGGGCACGGAAAACCAGGTCGATGATCATCTATCGCGCTTGAAGGAGCTAAAAACTCAGTTGAAGAGAATATTCTGGGAACCTTTCCAGACGAGCAGCTACTCACCACAAGCCTTGAGGAAGTGCCATGGTATACAGACATTGCAAATTACCTGGCAAGCGGTATAGTTCCCTATGACCTTTCCTCTGTGCAAAAGAAAAAGTTTTACCGTAACTGCCGCATGTATTACTGGGATGAACCTTATCTGAGAGAATTTGTGTTGACAATATGATCCGGAGGTGTGTCCCGAGATAGAACAATCTTCTGTTTTGCAGGCATGTCATGCATCGGCATATGGCAGACATTTTGGAGGAGTCAGGACGGCAGCAAAAATTCTAGAAGCCGGGTTCCACTAGCCAACCGTGTTTAATGATGCACATCAATGGGTGAAGGGCTGTGATGAATGTCAGCGAACCGGGAACATCTCCCATCGCCATGAGATGCCCATGAACCCAATTCAAGAGGTTGAAGTGTTCGATGTATGGGGGATAGACTTCATGGGCCCCTTCGTCAGCTTTTTTGGAAATAAGTACATACTTGTTGTTGTAGATTACGTGTCCAAATGGGTGGAAGCTACAGAACTCCCCACCAATGATGCAAGGGTGGTGGTGGGGTTTTTGAAGAAGAATATATTCACCCGTTTCGGGATCCCGAGAGCTATTATCAGTGACGGAGGCGCTCACTTCTGCAATCGAGCCTTTGAGAAATTGCTAGCAAAGTATGATGTGCGCCACAAGGTGGCAACCCCTTATCATCCTCAGACCAGTGGTCATGTCGAAGTGTCGAATAGAAAAATAAAGAGTGTGCTGACCAAGACTGTGAACGCCACAAGAACTAATTGGGAGAAAAAGCTAGATGATGCACTCTGGGCCTTCAGAACCGCTTTCAAAACACCAATTGGTATGTCACCATACAAGTTGGTGTTCGGGAAGGCCTGTCACTTGCCAGTGGAACTAGAACATAGAGCTTGGTGGGCATTGAAACAACTAAATCTGGACATTGAGGCTGCGAGAACATATAGAGTCACAGAATTGCATGAGCTAGACGAGTTCCGATTTCTTGCTTTCGAGGCACGAGGTTATACAAGGAAAGAATGAAGAGGTTGCACGACAAGAACATTGTTGAGCAAAATTTCAAGCCCGGAGACATGGTGTTTCTTTATAACTCAAGATTAAGGCTATTTCCAGGTAAACTCAGGTCGCGATGGTCTGGACCATTTCGGGTGGTCGAAGTGCTCCCTTCAGGTGTCATAGAGATTGCCTCAGAGAAAGATTCTCACACATTTAGAGTCAATGGGCAAAGATTGAAACCATATGTGGGCATGGGCGAAACCAAGGAAGTGTCAGTGATCCATCTGACTGAACCTCAGAGGTCGGGCAAGCCTTAAATGCGCTCATCTGCGTTGTGCCGTGACGTTAAATTAGGTGCTGCATGGGAGGCAACCTATTGACTTGTTGTAACTGTCGTGCCACGACATTAACTAAGGCGCTGGTTGGGAGGCAACCCAATGCGGTAGTGACTTTAGAGTAGTTAGAATTTGTTATTTTTGATTTTAGTAAGTACTAACCAGTGCAGGTGAGCTTGGGCGGGTGATAAGTCCATCAGACGCTGAAGGAAGAGGTAAAAAAGTTGAAAAATCTCGAGGCCCAGGAGCGCGCCCGCGCTAAGGCCGCGCATATGGCCAAGTACTCTACCTCAGCTTTCCGCCCAGAAGCGTGGCCGCGCTAAGACCGCGCTAGTGACCGCGCAGATGGCAAATTATTCTGTTTCAGGCCACACTTAGACCGCGCTAGCGACCGCGCATATGGCCAAGTCTTCTGTTTTGCGCGCTCGGACCGCACGCGCTAGTACCGTTCCGCCTACTACTTTGTATAAGTTAACTTTTTTTTTTTTTTTATTTTTTTTTTATTTTAATTGTATTAATTGTTTACCCCAACCCTAACCCCCTATTCTCCTATCACACCTAAAACTCCTCTTTTCCCCCCACGTCTAAGACCCTCCTTCTCCACTCAAACACGCCCCTTCCCCATTCCCACATAATCCCAGCCCTAATGCCCCCAAAGTTCAACACCAATTCCATCCCCACCGCTCTTCTTCTTCACTTCTCACAATCTCCTCCCACTTCAGGTAAGGTTTTCTTTTTGCCAATTTTTGTTGGGTTTTCTTTTGAATTCTTGATTATGTAGTAGTTTTTCTTCTCTTTTCTTAGAAGTAATTTGTAGTGTATACGTAGTGCTTGTGGGTGGTGGTATTTGTGGAGCTGTATCTCTTACCTTAGTTGGGTGAATTTGGGGCAATTGTGGTGGTTATTGGGTTACAACATGATTAATTGGGGGCTCCGGTGAATGATGCCTACAACGTGTTTGTTAAAATGCCACAATGAGTGTCAATGATAATTGTGACCAATTGTAAGGGTGAAGTTTGAGTAACCGCAGTTGAGTCACATCTTTTGTGTTGTGCTAATGATATTCATCTTCCAGGTATTATGGCACCTTCCAGGAAATGCCGAACAACAGGTGCTTCATCCAGCGGCCAAGCTGGATCTTCCAGGGCGCGTGCTTCAGCTCCTACTCGTCCTTTTGATAGTAACAGGTTCGTCTCCGCCACGGCTCAAGACCGTTTTGCTGATAAGGCTTCTAAGAAACCAATACCAGAGAGGGGCATGGATATAGGGTCGCTCCAACATGGTTGTCCCAACTTGTACAATGAGCTGGTCAGGCGTGGGCTACAAATCTTCTTTGAAGAACCAGATGATGGGAATGTGATGGTTGTGCGCGAGTTCTATGCTAATGTTAGAGAACATGTGAATGGTGTAGTAACAGTGCGCAAGAAGGTTGTGGATGCCTCTGTTGAGGCTATTCAGAGACTATACCGGTTGCCCGCACCTGTGGCGAAAATGGCGGATTTTTATGAAGCCTATTGCAGAAAATACACTCAGTGGGAGCTATTCTTTGAAACAATTTGTGTACCTGGCAAGGAAATTGTGTGGATGAAATATGGGGAGAAGTTCCATTCAGCGCCACTCACCTTTGAAGGGAAGTGTTGGCTGTATGTCCTCAACAACCGCGTGCTTCCGTCCTCCAACACCACGGAAGTGAATGCCCCTCGAGCTGCATTAGTTTGGTGTTTTATAAATGGTCATAACTTTAATGTAGCCAAGCTTATTCACGAGGATATGTTTACACGTTGTCCGGTGAAGAGGTATGGCTTCTTCTTCCTTTCCTTAGTCACTAGGCTTTGCTGGGTAGCCCGGGTGTCGGAAAATTTGAGTGTGGATGAAATAATGCCGAGAGACGCAAAGTTTCAAGCTGATAAGGTGACTACTGGGAAGGATCCTGTGGCACCTGGTGGTGATGATAGTGATGACTCAGATGCATCTGAGGAGGGAGAGGATGAGCAGGAGGAAGCGGAAGCCGAGCCGCCCACCCATGCGCCGGTTGCAGAAGCTGCAGGACCATCTGGGATTGGTCGGGTTACCCGATTAGCAGCCTAAGAGCAGGAGTTGGCACGGATGCGTACCACTGTTGCAGACTTGGGGACGCGAGTTGATGCTTTGGCCACCCAGAATGCTAAATCTGAGAAGAAAATAATGGGCTGGCTGCGAGCTCTGGGTCGTGCATGTCATCTGGACCCGAGGATGGTCCCCGATCAAGATTGATCCATCAGGGAAGTTCCTTTACCTCACATTTTTATTTTGTATGTCATGAGGAAATGTCTTCTTTTTAAGTGTGGGGTAGGGGATACTTTAGTGTATGTGTATATATGTAAGAACATGATTGTTTTATGTTTTCTTTTGTTTTGTGGCTTTGAGTAGTAGTCGAATTAGGTGAATCGACTAGTCCCGACGACGGATCTCATTCGGCGGGGTTCTTGAGGGTCTAAGTCGACGTTAAAAAAAAACCAAAAATATTTTGGACTCTTCCTGATGACGGATCTTCTAGACAGTTTTCTTGAGGGAAGTAAGTCTAAAGAAAATACCTAAAAGATTTTATGTTTTAGGTAGTGTAGTAACTCTCCCTTGGTTTTTCTTTGGGCCGCGGTTCTTTTCCAAGGGTTTTTGTTGAACAGGGTGTAATTAGTTTTTGTTTATTTTGTTTCTAGTTTTTCTTTGATACTTATGGGCTATGAGCTGAGATAGGAAGAGAATCCCTTAGCGTTGTTACACCTGAACACAGTAGACAATAGAGTGTGATGCTTAGTCTCAATTGTTGATTCTTGTTAGAGTGCCTTAAATTGTATGTTTGTAACTGACTTGAGTACTCAAAAGAGAGTGTTTTGATAAGCCAATCTGGAGTGAGTCATGTGCCATGTGTGTGTGAGTTGTATTGTATTCTATGCTCTGCATTTGATGCCTAGAACTTGCCATGTGTGTTTGCAAAGCAAAATAGTAGCTTTATTCAGTCTTAGAAGTGATATAGGCATTTCGTTGTTAAGCCAGATATATAAAGTAGACCCACCTAAATACGATACATTGTATTTAACCCTGTTGAGCCTATAAGCCTGTTTCTTTGGCAACCATATTACAAACATTACCCAATTATTTGAACGGCCCATCTGTTTGAACCCCTTTACCTCTCATGAGCACTTGAATGGTTATGAAATATGCAAAAGTTAAAGTGTAGGGTGGTGGTTTGGTTTTTTGAGTGGAACCAATGAAATAGAGAAAAAAAGGGTGTAGTGTTTTGAAAAATGAAAGAATAAGCGCCACCTAAAAAAAAAGAGAGAAGAGAAAATAAGTAAATGTAGTCCTTGATAAGTGGTGATTTGATACAATTGCACCTAAAGGAGTTTGGGGTATTATAAATAGAACTGTGGTAGAATGTTTGGTCTGACATAAGTATGGTTCGGAATGCGAAAGTGATTGTATTAAAAGTGCTTACGGAGGTTAGTCACTATATTCCAAATATATCCTACCCGTCCCGTAGCCTACATTACAACCAAATGAAGTCCTAATTGATCTGAGACTGAATGAGCTCGATTAGTAGAGTAGTACACTACGGGCAAGCCTATGGTGCATCTTTGTGGAATATGAATGTTTTTTCTTAGAGTGAGTGAATTTTGTCTATCTGAGTTCCTAATTGTTCTTAATGTTATTACTTGTGGAACTACTCTCTTGTGGGATGTGAGGGCATGTGATTCATGAAGGAAAGGTAAGTCTTAACCTCTGTATAGAGTAATTTCAGTAAGTATGAATATTGCACGACACGTGAGAGTCGACTCTTGAGGCAAAGAAGTTACACTACTAGATACAACTTTGGTGATATGTTCTTGGTGTGATACATTAGGGAAAAGCTTAGCAAAGGAACCTTTGTAGAGTATGGTGGATTGCTCGGGGACCAGCAATGATTTAAGTGTGCGGTGTTGATAATAGGCTAGATTCATGTAGTTTGGCGACTATTTATGCCCCAACTCGACTATGCATCACTGTTCTAGGAAGGTTAAATGACGATAAAATGGCTCTAATTGTGAATTTTATGTTTTGCAGGAGCAAGTCGTGCTTATGAGGACTTAGGACAGTGTTTGGAGCTAAATTAAAGCAAGGAAAGCCCCTCAAAGTCGAGTACGTGTGAAAGAAGAAAGAAAAGAAGAGATAAATAGCTGATCCACTCTAGCGTGGGCCAAGCACAACCTTAGCGCAGCCACGCTAGAGCAGAAGAAACGGGGCAGTGTTGAAGTCGATATGCGCGGCCCAAGCGCGGCCGCGCTAGTCACTCCGAAACGCGGAAATTTCAAGGGTAAACTTGGAAGTTTGGGGGCAATTCCACTTAACCTATAAAAGGTCCAGCTCGCCCAAAAAGAGGATATCAAGGTTTTCATAGTTTTGTTCAAGGCAAGAAGAGGCAAGAGGCAAGGAGGATAATTCGACATCGAGTTCTACCTTTCTTCCTTTTGTTTTTATTATTCATGATGAATTTTGCTGTTGTTATTATGAACACAATTATGAGTAGCTAATTATTTTTTCTAAGGTTTTGATGGAACCTATTGAGGGATGAACTTCTTGTTGTGTTAATATAGTTTCCCTAGTTTAATCTCTATTTGTTCAACTACGTTCTTGTTGTAGTGAATTGATAAGATCCTCAATTAGTTGTGCCTATTTAATATGTATTACTCGGGAGAGAGTGTATATTTAGGTAGTTGTTAAACAACACCACTCCCAAAGTATATGAGGAATCAATAACCGAGGGTTTAAAGGTGGGATTAGGGATAACGAAACCTTGGGTGCGATCTAAGTGAGCTGTAATAAAATCCAGCTAGCGTAACTCGGGAGAGTGCGTCTAGTAAATTGTCGTAGTTACTCGGGAGAGATTTATGGTAGTAAGAGTGCTCATGATCGGTAGAGATGATTAGGCAAATCTATACGAAACATAACAGGAAGGGATTCCATCAATAGGGGAAATCACAACCTTAGATCCTACTCTTATTTGTTTACAACTCAGTCATAGTTAGCTTTTAGTTTACTTACTTTTATTCAGTTATAGTTAGTAGAAATATCACCAAGTGTTATTCAAAATGTCTGGGAAGTTGATAATGGAGAATTCAGTGAATCTGACAAAAGTAATTGGTAGGTTAATTCCCTGCGGGATTTGACTCTAGGCTAAATACCCGGATTATATTTGCAACGACTGCTTAGTCCTTTTTATAAGGCATAGTTGGGCGTGATCAAATTTTGTTGTTACTTGATTACAAATGTTCTATGTCTAATTGCTTCATGTTAACTGTGTTCTCCCATTGAGTTATTTAATTGTCTCATGTTAGTTGTTGATGTTTCCGTTTAGGTATTATTGGTTTCGTAGCTTCAATTTATTATCCGTAGGTTTATATGGATTCATTGGTGCCTTATGGTGCATATTGGTTGGTCTCGCTGATTTGGTTTCATAAGTGAAGTTTCATACTCGTAGCGATATTCTATTGTGTAGTTGAAGTATAAGAATTGTGGAAATTGAGTTAACTTGTGAAGCACCTTGTATTTATTATTTGTGATTGGTGTTGATATATACTATGTTGGGATCGGGTTGCACACCGCAACAGGAGGAATAAGGGAGGATTGTGATTGTCTAGTGGGATTGGGTTGCACGCCGCAACAAGGAGTAATAAGGGTGGACAGGCGGGATCGGGTAGCGCGCCGCAACGGGAGGAATAAGGGTGATATGTGTTGAGGAGTAATAAGGGAGGACAGGTGGGATCGGGTTTTGATGGCGTCCAAATCCACTACTAAAAAGTAATAGACACGGTCGCATGCAATATAATTTACCCAACTATGAGTCGGGGTCGAATCCCACAGAGAACAATGTGTAGGCGATTAGGAATGTAAGAAAATTATCGCTTATCGCACAGTGCCAAACAATAAGAATTTGGATTTGAAAATGTTTATATCTAAATGCGAAAATGTAAACTAAACTAGAAAGCAAGTAAAATGATCAATGGCTACAAGTATGGTTGCATCGGGAATTACACTCAAGTAACGTTCCAATGTATTTTACGATTTTACAAATATGAGTGAGTTTATGTTAATTAGCCACGGGTAATAATTCTTAATTAGCTTCTTCCGAAGACTAACAAGACTTGCTAATTGAATTATCCCTAAAACAATTATAAGATTAAGCACACCCGGAATGGCTACAAGTAGTTCAATCCTATCCCTAGGTAGAATCTATAAAATGAGGGTTAAAGCCTCAAGTTCTTGTTAATTAATCTTTCCCAACCCCAAACTATCTTTCCCAAAATTAATTCGGAGTTAATGGGCGAGTCCTAGGGTTAGCTAATCCCTTTGGAAACATTAAAGAACAAGAATAATTAAAATAACAATAACTCACTTCATAAAAGAATAAAAATCATTCAATACATAAGCACAACAAGGTATTTAATCCACACTTTAAATATGAATATTTCCATAAACAAGATTCAAGTGTTGGAAATAAATACTACACACTTAAATATTCAATACAAAGCAAGGAAATGAAGAAGTAAACATAAATGGGTAAGAAATCTTAACCACAAGCTTCAATCTTCAAAACCCAAGTGTGTGTGCAAAACCCTAGCTTCAATACTTGTTCTCTCTAACTCTATGAACTGAAAATAAGCCAAAAGATATGCCAAAGATCCTTTACAAATGAGCTGATTTGGGTATTAAAGGGTTTGGGGTAAAAAATATGAAATTCCAAAACTGCCCAGTTTTCACGCCCAGTTCTTCATCGCGTTCGCGTTAACAACTTTGCGTTCGCGAAGGTTTGATATTCTGATCTTACGCGTTCGCGCTTGGACCTACGCGTTCGCGAAGCTTTGGGTCTGGAGTCTATGCGTTCGCGTTCAGGTATACGCGTTCGCGAAGTTTTTGGATTTTGAACCATCGCGTTCGCGTTTTCCCCTTCGCGTTCGCGTAGGTTAGGTTTCCAGCACCTTCGCTTTCGCATTGTGCCTTCGCGTTCGCGAAGGGCAAATCACTGGCAGGCATCATTTTGTTCATTTTAGCTCCTTTTGATCTGTTTTCACTTGGTTTCTCCACCCTTTACTTCTAAATCACTTAGAACCTGTAAAATGGAAGTAAACGACATTAAGCACACGATTTTATCACTTAAACACAGCAAAAAGTATAGGTTTAAAGACAAGATAAGCTGGTAAAATACAAACTTATCAGGTTGCGCGCCGCAACAAGGAGGAATAAGGGAGGTTATTGATACCGTCATTGTTGGAAAATTGATATTGTTATTTTTTATATGGTGGGATCGGGATGCACACCGCATCAGTTATTGTTTATGGCTTTTATTTCTGTTGAAGTTATTATTGAGATGTTGAAATTCCCTAAGGATTGGTTATAGCTGAATACTAGTAGCCTGGCTGGGTCCCATGTTCCATTAATACAAGTTCTGGTTACTTTTCATTCCGTATTTCTTTTCCGTTACTATAAACTGTTGCAGGTTGTATGTATATACTGTTATGCCCCGCCGTAGCCTCGTCACTACTTCGTCGAGGTTAGGCTCGGCACTTACCAGTACATTGGGTTGGTTGTACTGATGCTACACTCTGCACTTCTTGTGCTGATCCTAGTGCTGGACCGTACGGAACGTAGTTCGAGGTTGCTGCCTTCAGATCAGTGGAGAACCGAGGTAGTCCTGCAGGCGTCTGCAGGCCTTGGCGTCCCCTTCTATCCTATTTTTCTTTCTGTTTTATTTATTTCTGAAACAGATGTGTACTTCTTTGTTCAGACTATTATATGTAGTATTCGTAGATGGTCCGTGAAATTGTGACACCAATTCTGGGTGAAGTTTTATTATGGATTTCGTATTAGCATTAAGTTAAACTGTTAATTTCTGTTCTTCCGTATTTTGATTTTCGCTGATTTTCTTGTATCATCTGGTAAATTGTTAAAGATAAAGAGAAAAAGTAAAATAACCAGTAACGTTGGCTAGCCTAGCTGGTTCAATGTTAGGCGCCATCACGGTCCGGCGATGGGAAATTCGGGTTGTGACAAGTTGGTATCAGAGCTCTAGGTTGCTTAGGTCTTACAATTCACGGACAAACTTGGTAGAGTCTGAGGGATCGGTACGAAGACGTCTGTCCTTTCGCAGATGGCGAGAACGTGTACCGCTTCATCAGTTGATCATCAGCCCGAGACCCCGATGACAGCTCCTACGAGGGGCAGAGGATGAGGCCGAGGCCGTGCTAGAGGCCGAGGCAGGGGCAGGGCACAGACAGAGCAGTAGCACCAGCGGCGGAGCCTCAGGTTGAGTTCGATGATGAGGTTCTGGCACAGACCGTTCCAGCGGGACCAGCTCAGGTCCCAGAGGGGTTCATAGCTACCCCGATACTCTAGGATGCTCTGGTCCGTCTAGTGGGCCTTATGGAGAGTGTCACTCAGGCAGGCATACTTCCAGTAGCACCAGCCGTCTCTCGTGCTGGGGGAGGAGTACAGACTCCCACTGCTCACACACCGGAGTAGATGGCTCCCCAATTTCAGACTCTAAGAGCTTAGCCAGTTGGGGTAGTCCCGCTGGGTGTTGTGGCTCAGACCGGCAATGGAGCAGCTATGTCTACAGATGCTTTATAGAGGTTGGACAGGTTCACCAAGCTTTTCACTACTAACTATGGCGGTACATCTTTAGAGGAACTCGAGGATTATTTGGACAGTTGCCATGAGGTTCTCCGGAACATGGGGATAGTGGAGACCAATGGGGTCGACTTTGCTGCTTTCTGCTTATCAGGTTCCGCCAAGAAATGGTGGAGGGATTTCTGTTTGGCTAGACCAACTGGGTCGCCTGCTTTGACTTGGGATCAGTTTTCTCAGCTATTTCTGGAGAAGTTTCTCCCTATCACTCAGAGAGAGGACTATCGGAGGCAGTTTGAGCGTCTTCAGCAGGGTTCTATGACCGCCACTCAGTATGAGACCAGATTTGTTGACTTGTCCCGTCATGCTCTTCTTATACTTCCCACCGAGAGAGAGAGGGCTAGGAGATTCATTGAGGGACTCGCTCAGCCTATCGGATTGCAGATGGCTAAGGAGACAGGGAGCGAGATTTCTTTCCAGGATGTGGCCAATGTGGCCAGATGGGTCGAGATGGTTTTAGCTCAAGGTAGTGGTCAGGGGTCTGACAAGAGGCCACGTCATTCGGGCAGGTTCAATGGTGCCTCATCTGGAGGCAGGGATTCTTTTGGTAGAGGCCACCATCCCAGGCCGTTTCATTCAACGCTTCAGGCATCCCATGGAGCTTCAGGGAGTCATGGTCCTTATGTACCTCCTTCAGGGCAGCCAGCTCATAGTGCACCGCCAGCTCCCATCAGAGCACCTCCTCTTCAGATTTATTATCGCGGTCAGCCGGCCCGTCATGGTCAGTCTCAGTTTCCTCAGCCACAGTATTCAGGTGGATGTTTTGAGTGTGGTGAGTATGGTCATATCCGGAGGGCTTGTCCGAGATTAGTGGGTGCTCAGTCGCAGCAACAGATTTCTCGTGCCATGATTCAGGCACCGCCTGCCCAGCCAGCTAGGGGTAGGGGTCAGGGAGCCAGAGGTAGGGGTCAGCCCGCTAGAGGTGGAGGTCAGGCCATTAGAGGTAGAGGCCAGGCCGCTAGAGGTGGAGGCCAGCCAGCAGGAGGCCGTCCCAGAGATATAGTTCAAGGTGGTGGGGCCCAACCCCGATGTTATGCTATTCCAACTAGGCCCGAGGCAAAGGCCTCCGATGCAGTTATCACAGGTACGACTTCAGTTTGCAGTAGAGATGCTTCAGTTCTATTTGATCCAGGGTCTACGTACTCCTATGCGTCGTCTTATTTCGCTCCATATTTGGTTGTGCCTCGTGATGCTTTGAGTGTTCCCGTCTATGTGTCCACGCCAGTAGGGGATTCTATTGTTGTAGATCGTGTCTATCGCTCGTGTGTGGTTGTTATTGGGGGTCTTGAGACTAGTGTAGATCTCCTACTTCTCGATATGGTTGATTTCGATATCATTTTGGGGATGGATTGGCTGTCACCTTACCATGCTATATTGGATTGTCACGCCAAGACTGTGACCTTAGCCTTGTCGGGGTTGCCTCGATTGGAGTGGAGAGGGACTCCTGGTCATTCTATCAAAAAGGTTATTTCGTATGTGAAGGCTCGACGTATGGTTGAAAAGAGGTGTTTGGCTTATTTGGCCTATGTTCGTGATTCTAGTGCTGAGGTTCCTTCTATGGATTTCGTACCTATTGTTCGGGAGTTTCCAGAAGTATTTCCTGCAGACCTGCCGGGGATGCCACCCGACAGGGATATTGAGTTTTGCATTGATTTGGCTCCGGGCACTCAGCCCATTTCTATTCCTCCATATCGCATAGCCCCGCCCTCCGTATCGCATAGCCTCGCCAGAATTGAAAGAATTGAAGGAGCAGTTGCAAGATTTTCTTGATAAGGGCTTTATTAGACCTAGTGTCTCGCCCTAGGGTGCACCGGTGTTGTTTGTTAAGAAGAAGGATGGATCGATGAGGATGTGTACTAATTATCGGCAGTTGAACAAGGTCACCATCAAGAACAAGTATCCATTTCCAAGGATTGATGATTCGTTTGATCAGCTTCAGGGTGCCAAGGTATTTTTGAAGATTGATTTGAGATCTGGCTACCATCAGTTGAGGATTAGGGCATCCGATGTCCCTAAGACAGCTTTTCGTTCTCGGTACGAGCATTACGAGTTTTTAGTGATGTCATTTGGGTTGACAAATGGCCCAGCAGCATTCATGGATTTGATGAACCGAGTGTTCAGACCTTATTTGGATTCCTTCATGATTGTCTTCATTGATGATATTTTGATCTACTCCCGCAGCCGAGAGGAGCACGAGCAACATCTTCGAGTCGTTCTTCAGACTCTGAGAGACAGTCAGTTGTACGCTAAGTTTTTGAAATGTGAGTTTTGGTTGAGTTCAGTTTCATTCTTGGGCCACGTCGTATCAGCTGAGGGTATTCAGGTGGATTCGAAGAAGATAGAGGCAATCAAGGACTGGCCTAGACCCACATCATCTATAGAGATCCAGAGTTTCTTAGGTTTGGCGGGTTATTACCGCCGGTTCGTGGAGGGGTTTTCAATCTATAGCAGCCCCGATGACCAGGTTGACCCAGAAGGGTGCCCAGTTCAGGTGGTCGGACGAGTGTGAGGCGAGCTTTCAGAAGTTCAAGATAGCTTTGACCACGGCACCAGTGTTGGTTTTGCCCATAGGTTCAGGGCCATTAACAGTATATTGTGATGCATCTCGTATTGGACTTGGTGCGGTGTTGATGCAGAATGGCAAGTTTATTGCATATGCTTCGCGGCAGTTGAAGATTCACGAGAAGAATTATCCAATTCATGATTTGGAGCTAGCAGCCATTATTCACGCGCTGAAGATCTGGAGGAATTATTTATATGGCGTGTCATGTGAGGTGTTCACGGATCATAAGAGTTTGCAGTATTTGTTCAAGCAGAAGGAGCTCAATTTGAGGTAGAGAAGGTGGTTGGAGCTACTAAAGGACTATGATATCACCATCTTGTATCAACCGGGAAAGGCCAATGTGGTGGTCGATGCTTTGAGTAGGAAGTCAGCATGTATGGGCAGCCTTGCGTATATTTTAGTCGGTGAGAGGCCGCTTGCTTTGGATGTTCAGGCGTTAGCCAATCAGTTTGTGAGGCTGGATGTTTCTGAGCTGAGCCGTGTTCTAGCTTGTACAGTCACTCGGTTTTCATTATTTGAGCGTATCAGGGATCGACAGTATGATGATCCTCATTTGCTAGTCCTTAGGGACACAGTGCGGCACGGTGGTGCCAAGCAGGTTACAATTGGAGATGATTGAGTTTTAAGGATGCAGGGTCGAGTTTGATTGCCTAATGTGGATGGACTTCGTGAGTTGATTCTAGAGGAGGCTCATAGTTCCCAGTATGTATCAGGATTTGCGGCAGCATTATTGGTGGAGGAGGATAAAGAAGGACATTGTTGCGTATGTAGCTCGGTGTTTGAATTGTAAGCATGTAAAGTACGAGCATTAGAGACCCGGTGGTTTGTTTCAGAAGATTGAGATACCTGAGTGTATCACCATGGACTTCGTTGTTGGACTCCCACGAACTCGAAGGAAGTTCGATGCGGTATAGGTTATTGTTGATAGGCTGACTAAGTCAGCGCATTTCATTCCTGTGGCAGTCTCTTATTCTTCAGAGCGGTTAGCTGAGATCTATATCCGGGAGATTGTTCGTCTTCATGGTGTGCCCGTGTCTATCATTTCGGACCGAGGTACGCAGTTTACCTCGCATTTCTGGAGGGCAGTTCAGCGTGAGTTGGTTATACGGGTTGAGTTGAGCACAACATTTCATCCTCAGATGGACGGACAGTCCGAGCGTACTATTCAGATTTTGGAGGATATGCTCCGAGCATATGTTATTGACTTTGGAGGTTCGTGGGATTAGTTCTTGCTATTAGCAGAATTTGCCTACAATAACAGCTACCAGTCGAGCATCTAGATGGCTCCTTATGAGGCATTATATGGTAGACGGTGTCGATCGCTAGTTGGGTGCTTTGAGCCGGGGGAGGCTCGATTATTGGGTACAGATTTGGTACAGGATGCCTTGGACAAGGTTAAGATCATTCAGGATAGGCTTCGTACAGCTCAGTCCAGGCAAAATAGTTACGCCGACCGTAAGGTTCGAGATGTGGCATTCATGGTCGGTGAGAGAGTGTTGCTTCGGGTGTCGCCCATGAAGGGCGTGATGAGATTTGGAAAGAGGGGCAAGCTAAGCCCTAGGTTCATAGGGCCTTTTGAGATTCTTGATCGAGTGGGAGAGGTGGCTTACAGACTTGCATTGCCACCAGTTTATTAGCTCTGCATCCAGTATTTCATATGTCCATGCTTCGGAAGTATCACGACGATCCATCCCACGTGTTAGACTTCAGCACTGTCCAATTAGACAGGGATTTGACCTATGAGGAGGAGCCGGTAGCTATTCTAGACCGGCAGGTTCATCAGTTGAGATCAAAGAGTTATCCGTCGGTTCGTTTTTAGTGGAGAGGTCAGCCTGTTGAGGCAGCTATCTGGGAGTCCGAGTCCGATATGTGGAGCCGATATCCCAATCTTTTTACCGACTCAGGTACTTTTCTATGTCCGTTCGAGGATGAACGGTTGTTTTAGAGGTGGAGAATGTGATGACCCAAAGGGTCATCTTTTGTTTTAAAGTCCATTTCCGTGTTCTGAGGCCTTAAAAACCTCCTTGTATCTCTCCTCGATTTGCGTGCACGGTCCAGGCGCGATTCCGGAAAGCCTCTATGTGAAAACTTGAGAAAAATGCTAATTTTGCCTTTAATATTCAGTTTAAGTTGACTTCGGTCAATATTTTGGGTAAACGGACCCGGACCCGTGATTTGACGGTCCCGGAGGGTCCGTAGAAAAATATGGGACTTGGGCGTATGCTCGGAATTGAATTTCGAGGTCCCTAGCCCGAAAAAAGAATTTTTAAAGAAAATTGTTTGCTGGAAAATATAAAGACTTTTGGAAATGAAATAGTGTGTGTTCTTGATGGTACCGGGCCCATATTTTAGTTTCGGAGCCCAGTACAGGTTTAAAATAATGTTTAAGTCTAATCTGTGAAATTTGGTAAGAATCGGAGTTGATTTGATATAAATCGGACCCTCGGTTGTGAAAATAGTAACTTTTAGGTGTTCTTGAGAATTTCATTGATTTTGAGGCTAAATTCGTTATTTAAATGTTATTTTGGCGATTTGATCACACGAACAAGTCTGTATGATGTTTTTAGATTTGTGTGCATGTTTGGTTTGGAGCCCCGAGGGCTCGTGTGAGTTTTCGATAGGCCACGGAGTGTTTTGGACTTAGGAAAAATTGTTGCAGGTTTCAGTTCTGGTGTTGGCCTCTGATCTCGCAATTGCGAGACTAGGGTTCGCAATTGCGGGGAAAACAAAGATGGCAATCGCGAGGCCTTTATCGCAAATGCGAAGAAGGCCTGGGCTGGCTTAGTTCGCAAATGCGAACATAACTTTGCAATTGCGAAGAGAGTTTGGGAAGGGGGGTGATCGCATTTGCGATCTTTTTGCTGCAATTACGGAGGTTGGTGTTCGCCATTGCGAACATTCCTTCGCAATTGCGAAGGTAGCAGTGGTGTAATGGTTCTCGCATTTGTGAGCTTCGCAATTGCGAAGCTCCTGTCGCAAATGCGACATCTGCAGCTGATCAAAACTTCATTTGGACGGGATTTTCACTTCACTTCTCAAATTTTCAAACCCTAAACTCCCATAGGCGATTTTCTTGAAGAGAGTTCTTCCCCAAATCATAGGTAAACGATTTCTAACTCATTTTCTTCAATCTATTTCATCTTTTTACATGATTTCACTTCAAAATCTAGGGTTTTCATGGGAAATTGGGTGTTCTTGGGTAGAAATTAGGATTTTCGAATTTTGGGGATAAGGACCTCCATTTGAGGTCGGATTTCAAAACTAATTGCATATTTGAGTTCGTGAGTGAATGAGTAATCGGGTTTTGGTTCGAACTTCGAGTTTTGACCAAGCGGGCTCGGGGTCGGGTTTTGGCTTTTTGGGGAAAATATTGGGAAATTCATATTCATGCATTAGAATTGGTTTAATTAGCATTTATTGATGTTATTGAATTAATCATGGCTAGATACGAGTGAATTGGTGGTGGAATCGAGAGGGAAAGCGGTGGTTGAGTGTTGAATTTTCTGTTCGCTTGAGGTAAGTGTTTGGTCTAACCTTGACTTGAGGGAATAGGAATTCCCGACTTATGTGCTAAATGAGATATCATGTGTGTGGCTTATAGGTGTGGTGACGAGTATCTATGCGCCACCAAATTTCCATTTTTTTTGTTTGTTTCCCTTCCACGTTTCCTATTATACTATTTCTTGACTTATTTGCTGCCTGCTTAAACTGTTTCCATGCCTTAATTGCTACTCGATCATAAATGCTTCCATGCCTTAATTGCTACTTGTTCATAAATGCTTCCATGCTTTAATTGCTACTTGATCATAAATGCTTCTATGCCTTAATTGTTACTTGATCACAAATGTTCCATATCTAATTGCTTCATGTTAACTGTGTTCTCTTCATTGAGTTATTTAATTGTCTCATGTTAGTTGTTGATGTTTCCGTTGAGGTATTATTGGTTTCCTAGCTTCATTTTATTATTCCGTTGGTTTATATGGATTTATTGGTACCTTATGGTGCACGTTGGTTGGTCTCGCTGATTTGGTTTCATGAGTGAAGTTTCATACTCGTAGCGATATTCTATTGTGTAGTTGAAGTATAAGAATTGTGGAAATTGAGTTAACTTGTGAAGCACCTTGTATTTATTATTTGTGATTGGTGTTGATATATACATATGTTGGGATCGGGTTGCACGCCGCAACAGGAGGAATAAGGGAGGATTGTGATTGTCTGGTGGGATCGGGTTACACGCCGCAACAAGGAGTAATAAGGGTGGACAGATGGGATCGGGTTGCGCACCGCAACAAGAAGAATAAGGGTGATATGTGTTGAGGAGTAATAAGGGAGGAGGGGAGGGACCGGGTTGCGCGCCGCAACAAGGAGGAATAAGGGAGGTTATTGATACCATCATTGTTGGAAAATTGATATTGTTGTTGTTTATATGGTGTGATCGGGATGCACGCTGCATCAGTTATTGTTTTTGGCTTTTATTTCTGTTGAAGTTATTATTGAGATGTTGAAATTCCCTAAGGATTGGTTATAGCTGAATACTAGTAGACTGGTTGGGTCATGTGTTCTATTAATGCAAGTTCTGGTTACTTTTCATTCCGTATTTCTTTTTCGTTACTATAAATTGTTGCAGGTTGTATATATATATATATACTGTTATGCCCCGTCGTAGCCTCGTCACTACTTCGTCGAGGTTAGGCTCGACACTTACCAGTACATGGGGTCGGTTGTACTGATGCTACACTCTGCACTTCTTGTGCAGATCCCAGTGCTGGACCGTACGGACCGTAGTTCGAGGTTGTTGCCTTCAGACCAGTGGAGACCCGAGGTAGTCCTGCAGGCGTCCGCACGCCTTGGTGTCCCCTTCTATCCTATCTTTCTTTCTGTTTTATTTATTTTTAAAACAGATGTGTACTTCTTTGTTCAGACTGTTATGTATAGTATTCGTAGATGGTCCGTGAAATTGTGACACCAGTTCTGGGTAGAGTTTTATTATGGACTTCGTATTAGCATTAAGTTAAACTGTTAATTTCTGTTCGTCCGTATTTTGATTTCCGCTGATTTTCTTGTATCATCTGGTAAATTGTTAAAGATAAAGAGAAAAGGTAAAATAACCAATAACGTTGGCTTGCCTAGCGGGTTCAATGTTAGGCGCCATCACGGTCCCGACGGTGGGAAATTCGGGTCGTGACACTCAATCCGATGGGTAGACTGAGGTCCTGAATAGAAGCCTTGAAACTTACTTGAGATGCTACTATAGTGAAGATGCTAATAACTGGTTCTCCTATTTACCAATGGCTGAATATTGGTATAACACTTGCTTCCATTCTGCCATTCAGACTACCCCTTATGAGGCATTATATGGAAGACCACCCCTTCTGCATTTGCCATATATACCAGGAGAATCAGCTTTGCTGAAGTAGACAACACATTGATCAATAGAGAGCTCAAGCTACAGCTGCTTAAACACCATCTGAGAAGAGCCCATCTTAGGATGAAACAACAGACAGATTCTCATAGAAGTGATAGACAATTTGAAGTTGGAGACTGGATTTATTTGAAGGTCCAACCTTACAAACAAGTAACTATTTCAAATCATTCATCACACAAATTGGCTGCAAAATTTTATGGTCCATTTTAGATTATTAGAAGAATCGGTCCGGTGGCCTATACTCTATTACTACATGCTGGGGTGAAAATTCATCCTACAGTCCATGTGTCTTTGCTGAAAAAGTACCATGAAGTGCCATCACAAATATCTTATCCTCGAGTTGTTGATTTGTCAAGCCTTTACTGTCCTGATCCTGAATTGATTTTGCAAAGAAGGATGATCAAAAGAGGTAATAAGGTTGTTGCACAGGTTCTAATCAAATGGCAAGGATTACCTGCTGATGCTGCTATGTGGGAAATTGTTACTATTTTACATACCGAATTTCCATTCTTTGATCCTTGTGAGCAAGGATCTTCTATTGGAGGGGAGTAATGATACACGATTATTAGAAGGGCAATTAGTTTGGGAATTCAAAAGGTAGTTAAGGCAGTTAGCTGGAAATTCAAAAAGTAGTTAGAGTTGTTACAAGAGTTAGTTGGAAGATATTAGCTGGAAGAATCTGTTAGTTGAAAAAATCTATTAGAAGCTCGATCATTTCATACAATGTAGTAGATATAAATACATTTATAATCAACAAAGTTACATGTATGAAAAGATATCCATTTCCTATTCTACTCTGCTTTCTTCTTCTTCTTCTTCTTCTTCTTCTTCTTCTTCTTCTTAGAAGGGCAGTTAGTTAGGGAATTCAAAAGGTAATTAAGGTAGTTAGTTGGAAATTCGAAAAGTAGTTAGAGTTAGTTAGAGTTGTTACAAGAGCTTCTCTGTACTCATTCATAGTTGAATTCTAGAGCTTCTCCTGAATCAACATTGCGATCCTCGAGTTAGTTAAACTCCTGCAATCGCGTAACACGGGTATGGATACTAGGTTGAAAAGGAAAAATGGGTCTGGACACTTAAAAGCTGCCACGTGTAAGCACGCACTAGCCCGTTAGATGTGAGGGCAGAAATATTAAAATTGATAACAACAGGGGTAGATAGTGAAGGATAGTATAACAGAGGGTACTAATAACTAATTTTCGATAGTACATGGACACATCTGGCCCTTTTCCGTTTTTTCTTTCTTTAACTGGTTATAGACAGGCTAAGTAAAAAAGGAAAAGAGGGGAGTTAAATTACCTGCAAGTTAGTTGGTAAGCACACTTCAGAAGCAATTGATGTGGACCATTGAATAATAGTAGGCAGCTTACCATTTGGGTCAGATCATCGCCAAAAAATCTGGAAATAGGTTCTCTTTTATTACATATACAAACTTATAGTAGTAATTTAAATTGATGCTATGTCTATTATAATATGATAAGAGTTGTCATCAACTTCAGTTATGGTCTGATTTTTCAGACAAACTTTTCCTCAACAGTTTATGTACTTCACTTCAAAAGCAAGATTGGTGTTCTGTCTTTTTTCTACGACAATACTCTTTCTTTTTTTTCGTATGGTAATACTACTGTGCAACAACAAACTTGTGTTTGGGCCATAATTATCTACTTCTGTCTCAGCATTATGGAAAGTTGTCGGGGCATTATCACTTTTAACCCGCACAAGAAACTATTTATATTTGGTAGTTGAAAACAGTATATAAAACTTGTATAATTTTTGTATATAACATACAAAATGTATATATACAAAAAAATATACAAATTTTATACATTTTTCGGCTATTATTTTTACAGCGGCTATACAGTGTCATTTTTCCAAAGTTGTCGTTGGCAAAAGAAATGGAGCTGAAATTCCTTTTTTTTCATTCACATCCAAATAGTTAACCATAGTTAATTAGGTGTTGCAAGCTTAAAATCTTCTGAGTCGTTTGTTTTGCATCCAAATCACAATTCACTCCTAGTTAAGATTTATAGACAGGGCCCTCTAAGAAAATTCTCCATTCAACAGCAACATCCATGTTCAATATATTCACAAATTCTTTTCTGGTTTTAGTCATAACTGCCAACCACCTCACTTGAAGTTAATTAACAAATAGACAAAATAGAATAAAGATATACTATTAAATTATTCCAACCACTAAAACAGTCAATAGTATGTTAGACTGTTAGGTTGATGGTGCCATTGTCAAGTTTATAAGACATCTGTCAAGAGTCAAAGACATGATCACCCTCTAATTTTCTTGAACTTGGAAAAACACACAATTCACTGAAAAATGAAAAAGACAAACTTGAGGCAAATGCACTTCAAGTATTTCATAAAAGACGAAACAATGAAATAATATTAATAGCATGACTTCAATAGCCCATGGAATCTGGAAGAAAAAGATAGAAAAAAGACATAAAAACAACTAGAGATATAATCGTTGTTAGATAGTTAGTCTTTTGTCTAATACAAGTGTCTGTTGTCTAATAGAAGTGAATGCCTCCTCCATTGCCTTGCTCCGCGTGAAAGATGTAGCTTGATTGGCCAAGTGATCTGCCTTCTTAGTGCTTTACATTCTGGCGAGCAAACCCTGGCTGGGTGGTGCAATTGAAGACATGTGGCCCAAACATGAACACAAACCAGAAACATGGATATGCAAGCTGCATCAGTTTGCAGAAGATAGAAACTCAAAGGTACACTTTAATGCATGATTATGATGTTGGTTCTTGTGCCAATAGAACATGCAGATTAACTACTAGTGCAAGAGAGACTAATGTTCTTTTAACAGTATTGCACTGAGACGGGATTAAATGGAGTGACATGGACAGTGAGGACACAGCCAACCACCTCACTTGCTTTGTATTGAGGGATAGTTGTATTACTGTTGTTGTAGTATGATGCTAGAGATTTTCAAGAAACATGTAACCTTTTCTTTAAGCTCAAAAGTTAAAGTCTGAATCGTTGTTCAGCTGTTTACTTACAAAAGTCTATATCTAACACACAACTACAGAGTTGATAAACTAATTAGGCCATGTGAAATGAATGTAGAAGATATGAAAATATACCTGAAGAAGCATGGATAACCAAAAACTCGTGAAATAGATGCCATGTGAAATGAATGTAGAAGATATCAAATGTACCTGGAGAAGCATGGATGGTGCAGCTGCTGTTTCGGTGTTAACATGGCTTCTGGTCTTTCTTCCATTTAAAGTGACAACTGATGGGCTGTTAGCTGTTGTTATATCCCAGAAGCTGCGCTTTTTAGCTGTGGGAGCTGGAGACTGAAAACGATGACTTGGACTCTTCATATCAACATCACGTGCTTCCTTAGGCCGCAAGCTTGCCCTTGTAACGATCCTTTTCACACCAATTTGTGCCCCTCCTGCTGGTTTTGCACTCTTACGTGACAGCTCACGGATTGTATCATCTTTCTGCTTTATCTCCAATGCGTGATCCTTTTTCAGTCTCTCAATTTCTGCCTCCAATCCCTTAACTGCCTTTTTAAGATCTCTAACCGACTCATCTGGACCTCTTCTCTTGGATTCTGGGGTAAAACAATTTCCACCAAAGAAAGAGGGTCTAGCTTTTCGTCTTTCATTTAGCTGAGCAGAAGATGGTGCTGGTGATAAGATAGAGGAAACTGTAGATGGGCTAGGGGAACAGTTTTCAGCCAAATTTTCCTTCTGGATTGTAATCAGTTTTTGCTGCTGGCGAGCCAAACGCATTCTCAATTCACGATTCTCTTTTTGCAGCTCAAGCAATAACTTGGCCTGATCAGTTCCACAATCAGGCACTTGCATTTCCTCATGCGCATCATAAGCCTGCACGTGTTAAACGGAGATATTAGGACAGTACTACATCCTTAAATACTGAAAATTATAGATGCTCTACAACTAATGTATTTGTCAACAGCATGTGTCATTGATGAATATATGGAGTATGAAATAACTTCCAGAAACACAATATTCGTTTAAAAAAAACTCATGATATTGCGTGAAGATAAGTAGCATTACACAGACTGTAATGTATAGTAAGCTGCAGAAAGTTAGTACGACTGCATAGGGCAGGAGATTTAGTGTCTGGTAACTTCTAAAATGATAAATTGCATAGAGGCAGTAAACATTGAATAATAAATCAATCAATCACACCTAAATTTTAAACCAAATGTTGCCATTAAAAGTACTTCACTTATGGTGAGAGCCAGGCTGCAAAACAATGTTGCAGAGTAGTAGTTTTGAATTCTCTAACCTTTGTTCGGATCTCTTTCGCTCGGTCAGCCCAGTGCAGTGTATTTTGGGTTTCACTAAATGAATGACTACTTGGGCTAATATTGGCAATCATCACAGTGTTACAAGCACCACCCAGTGAGTCCTTGAGTAGTTGAGTGAGCTTAGAATTCCGATAAGGAATGTGCTTTTTCCCCTCAACAAGGGCATTGATGCAGCTGCTCAGTGCGAGAAGTGACTTATTTATATTAGCACCTTCAAGTGATCTCAGAGTTCTCTGATCAGTAGCTAGAGCTCTTTCTGAACCAGCAAGGTCAATAAGTGACAGCTTTCCAACTCGGTTTACAATGTTATTTGAACTATCTTTGATACGGTATTCAACTGCAACCTGTGTGTTGAAAAAAAACATTCATTACAAGTCAAGAAATGGCGGTGGCACATGAATTAATTATATGCCAAAAATTGCAATGACCTGAAGAATAGCATGAGAGCGAGAGGACGTCTCATTGACCCGGGTGGGCTCTGTGGTTCTGTTTCGGTTTCCTTGTTGGAGCAATGCCATTACCTGTTCTCATAAAAGAAATACAGGTCAACAACTTTGATTCAGCAACTAATACTCTGCTATGACCATTCCAGAAGACAAGAATGATACTTACTTCATCTGTGGAGTATGCTCTATACTGAGTAAGCCCTGCTGCCACTATTCCCTGCATTACAAGCAGTGAGAAAATCTCATCATATTTTTGTCAATTTTCTTCTATATATGGCTTTGAACAGTCAACATTTTAAACGCATCTATCTGATTTCCTATTTCAGGTACTACTACTCTACAAGTATAAAAGGTGCACAACCAAAAGAAGCATATTGAGCAGTGTGCAGTTTATTCAGTAAAGAAACAAGGGGGAAACACTAATGTTTGTGAGGATGATCATTCTTTAGAATAAGCACGAACCTGTTTATCTTCTCTTAAGACCAGAGGCCTACCCGGGGACAGCAAATCTCTCACAGTTTCATTGTAGACCTCTAGATAGGAAAGATGAACCACATGATTCCCATCAAAGCTCCTCTGCCTTATCTTGCTAAAGAGATCCTTTATTGCTAATACCATTACCCCTGGGTTCTCAATGGTACCGAGCATTGTGTATGTCTTTCCAGCACCTGTGGCACCATAGCAAAACACCGAACCATTCCTTCCCTGCAAAACTGCTTCCACAAGCTCTGCTGTTCTGGAAGATACAAGATTCCAAGTGTTCAGTTCTATCTACATTTTATCGATGAAGAGGAGTAGACTTAAGAGTCTTAATCTGATAGCAAAAGATTGATCCCAAGAAAATAAAAGAAAAGAAATTAAATCTCGGAAATTCTGTCAAGCTTTTACAATTTTGATGATGTCTAATTTTTCACTATGTTCAATGAATTAATCCCTATGGCTCATTACCAAATCAATTAAGGTCTGATATATGAATAATCTATATTCATTCCGCTCTCTATTTAAGTCCATTATATTCCAATAGTTCAGTGTAAAAAGCCTTAATATGAGAGTACTTAGCCTACCAAAAGTTACAACTAGTAAAATCTGCTAGACAGCCAATGTACTCCTATTGCAAGAAAAAACTGCTTTTTGCTCGAGAAAGACTACAGAAAGTCATAAGCCTTAAACAAATGCCATCTCTAAAATGCTAGAAATGATACTGCCTACATAAGTGAGATGCCTTAAACAAACACCTAGAAAAGATACTAGAAATGACACAGCTGGCACAAACTATCAAGTTACTACGACTAAATTAATCATAGTACTGATAAATTTGACAATTGTTCAAATTTTTTCTTGATCAATGGATCATGGAATTAACAAAAAAAAAAAAAAAAAAAAGCTTGTTAAGATTTTCGAACTCACGTAGTGGAATAAACATCATGCTGAGTAGCTGTATCAGGAAAGGAAGCATCAAAAGTGAAATGGCGACCCCTGAGTCTCTTTAGCCTAAGGTAATCATTCAGATCAGTAGCAAACTCAGTGAGATAAACATCTCTTCCATCCACAATTTTCACACAACAACCTGCTCCAGCTTCTCTCTCCTTTCTTGACATTGGCCTTAGCCTTACAAATACAAGAATTCTACTACCACCACTATCATCACCACTACTCCCCTTGCTGCTGACTTTCTCAAAAATAGTATTCAACTCTTGTACATTCTCTCTAGTATTCCTTTTAGTTGCTTTAGGCTCTGTATGCGGTGGCATTGCTGAACTTCCCATTGAAAGCTTTCTTGCCACAGTACTCGCCGCATTCGCCCTTTTGGGGTAAGAAAACCCTACTATTCTATCACCTCCAGCCGCCACCGCGACATTCTCCTTCGAATCCTCCGCCACTGAAGGCGGCCGTGGCGCCACGTAAGTTCTGGTCACAGTTGAAGTATTATGCATAGAGTTCTCCCTCATCACATGACTAATAATGGGGTTTGAATTTTTTTGCTCTTTCTCAACATTTTTACCGGAGCTGAGTAGGTCTACACTAGGATGAGTCGAAAATCTTGACTCTTCAGGCTTGAAATATTGATTCTTGGTAGCAGCAGCGGCTTGTTTTTGCTGTTCATACAAAAGGGTAAGTGCTTTCATCTTCTCCTTCAAACCATGGTGTGGATTTCTCATATTTCTAGACATTTGGTAATCTTCGTGATCTGTTCTTGCTCTAATTCTTTGATCATTTTTTACCTGAGAGTCAGTAATCTGAGATCTTGTGGAAACTGGCATTTTATGAATCAAACCTTCCTATTCCAAACATGCCCTTACTGATTCTCAATAATTTACTAGCTAAAACTGTTTGGGTTGTAAAAAAGTTGAGATTTTTACTAAGAAACGTCAAGATTCTTGATGGAAAATTGAGGAATGGAAGCTAAAATTGGTTCTTGAGTAAACAGAAGAAATGAGGATTTGAGAGAGAGGGAAAGAAGAAGATTGTGTATGATTTTGGGGGGATAAACATAGGCCGTTGATTTGAGAGAAATTGACGGTTGACAGTAAAGCGAGGGAGTGAGTTTTGTGAAGAATGATAATAGCAAACCTTTTGTTACTACTCCCACTCCGGATTCTACTTTGAAAAGAAAATTAAGGAGAACATTGAGTATCTGCTCAAAGCAAAAGTTGGAGTGGCAATAATGTGGGCCAAATTTGAATATTTTTTAAAAATTATAATTTGTAACGGTCAAATAGTGTCAGATTGTGAAAGGTCCGTTATAGCGAGTATTGGGGTCCATCACGGGAAATCTTACCTTTATTTATTACTATATGATACCTATATTAAACAAATGAAAATCCTTTATTTATTATGATTTTATATGGTGAAAGCACAATTTTTATCAAGGGGATTTAAAAAATAAAAGAATAAATTCAACATCTAATATATTTATACATAAAAATTTAATCTATTTACACGGTGTAATTTTGGACTAAGGGGCTCCTTCTGCCCACCTATCTCTGCCCCGATATGTATGATACAATCAAACTTCTCAACAACAAAATTGTCTGTTTTGATATTTTTTGGCTTTTATAGTGGATGACTGTTATTCACATATAACAACATTTATCGTTTAAATAATTTTTGACTGTTATACAAAAATAATATTCAAAAATTAACTTTTTATTTTTTTAATGTTACATATAAAAGATGAAAAGATAAGTTTAATTTAATATCTCAAAATATTTCACTAATTAAGTATTAAAAAAATATGATATTATTTATAAATTTATAACTAGATGTACTAAAATTTAAATTCTAACGCACATATTTTAAAGCTAAGCTACTAGAAAATTAAATTCTATAAATATTGATGGAAAAAGTCTAAGAAAGATATGTGCGGATCATTAAATCTTATACATCAAGCAAGATAAAAACTTTGTCCAATGAAAAAGATTACGCGCCGATGCACGTAAAGTTCCTTTTGTGCAATTGTTGAAAATATACAAGCATATATTTTAATGGGCATAAATGAAATCTTTGGTTTATGGAAGTATATACTAATGTGATATATTTTTATTATAAGTGGTGCATTAAAATTTTAAAATATTTGGTCAAATTAATATCTTTGGGCTTATTATTGGTCATCCTAGAAATTCTACCTCGATGTTATAGAGGGATAATTTCACAAAGAGTGTACTGCTATAAAGATGGATGTTATATATTGTTATAGGTGAAAAGTTGTTATAAAGAGGTTAAATATAACATAAAAATCGATTTTAAAAATAACTTGAATTTTATAGTAAATAGTTATTATATGAGTATGATATTATAGAGAGATTTGAGTGTACTTATATTAGAGATGAAACTTTTACATTATAGTTCATCAAAGCACCCGAAGGAAAGCACAAATGCACAACGGTTCTGGATAACAATTAAATTAAAAAAAGAGCCTTTTTCGAATCTTAAATTTCATGAAGTACAAACTAGTTCACCTTTAGACAAACAATTCTTTTCGCTTTTTTATTTTTCTTGTTAACCTTAAAGTGCTTGTTACCAAAAAAAAAAAAAGGAATTTAACCTAAAGAGACTTGTGGAGACTGTATATACAACAAATCAAAAGGCATATTTTCCCGTGCATTTTCTGTTTCTGCGAGTGTGACAAAGTCTATGTGAGCCATGCATGACGGTAGTTATTTAAAAAAATATATTTTACATGAGAACCGCACTTCTATTTATAGCATAAGTTACTTGCCAACTAAACATGAGAAAATATTTTCAATGGAATATAATTTCATACCAAACAATCCTTTATCAAAATGGCTTATGATGATTTGAAGTGTCATGTTGCCCTTGATTAGGTTAGAGTAGAATTAGGTTTAAAAAAATTGAGTTGTTAAAAGGTAATAAAGTTTAAAGGACGTAGCATATTTCGTAAAACTAGTATTTATTATCTACTTGGTCGCAAAATCATAAAAAATGAATAGCAAGAGCATACTGTATATCAACAAGGTTTATGGATTATAACGAGCTCATCTTTGATATGTAGGCATGTAGGGACATGAGATCTAATATTTATTATCAAGTAGATATAAGGAATTAAATTTCTAGCTTAGATGATTCCATTCGTTTATATTTTATACTTAACTTTGATCACGCTTTTTTTTTCAAAATACAAATTGAGCGAATTCAATATAAAAAACGCTCAAAACATCTTCTTCAGTTTCAACCATTTACTTGTTCTATTTCAAGCATTCTTAAAAGGGTTCAAGTTCAAACGTCTCTCATTCTTTGCTTTCACTAAAGCCAAGAGAGTTGGTTGTGATAATTCAAACTGTTAAGAAATGTAGCTCAAAGTAACAATATAAAACAAGAAGATAAGTAGAATAAGAGAAGAAGAAATAACTTTTTTATTTCATCAAGTGTTCAAGTGTGTACAATGTGGTGTCAAAACCCTCTATTTATAGGATTATATAGAGGCATACAAAAGAATGTCATAAACATGACATTAAACATTTCAGATCATGGAGGAAGATCATGGGGAGGTTATGGAGGTGTGGGAGTTACAACTATAATGGTGAGAAGTAGTGGGAGTTATCTACATAATGGGGAAGAGTAGTTGGAGTAACTTCTTTAGGAGTTATATGACATCCACTACAAAAAATAATATTTCATAACACTCCCCCTTGGATATCTATAGATAATGTGCCTCGTTAAAACCTTACTAAGAAAAAAAACCCTGTGGGAAAAAATCTTAGTGAAGGAAAAAGAGTATACATATCTTGTAATACACATTATTTGCTGCCTCATTAAAAACCTTGCTAGAAAAACCCAGTGGGATAAAACCTTAGCTAAGGAAAAGAAGTACAACGCGTATTTGCTCCCCTCGATGAAACATCACTT